>NW_005877765.1:0-8316 GCF_000147115.1 Myotis lucifugus | reverse complement strand
GGCTCTCCGAGTTCTGCCCAGTCTGTGTAAATCTCTGGATGATTATTGATTGTGGGAAGAGGAGAATTTCCAGTCTGATGTGAAGTCAGAGCTTCATGCTCATCCTAAGACACTGCCACCCCCACCGCACCAAGGGCGGGGATGGTCGTCTTCAGACCGATGGGTTAACCTCAGTTCAGGCTGCAGAATTGCCACAACCTCAGCCCGCAGCCGAGGCCCCTGCTGGCTGCTCCGGCACCTGTAGATTAATATTGATTTGTTGTTCCACTCAGACACACATTCACTGATTGATTCTTATATGTGCCCTGACCGGGGATCGAACCTGCAACCTTGGCATATCCGGATGGTGCTCCAACTGAGTTACCCAACCAGGGCAGCACCTATAGGTTTAGGGAGACCTGATGCCGCCTGCCCCTCGCTCTAAGGGGTGATCTGGGGAGCTCCCCACAGGCCCTGGCCCTCCTCTTCCCCTCACTGGGGACTGCCCTTTCCCAGCGGGGTTCCCTGGGGCTCCCCAGCTCCTTCTAGCCATCCCCTAAGTATGTTCTGAGGTCCAGCACTCCCTCCTCACCTCTGCGTCCCCTCTCCCTCCTCTGTGATGTCAAGTTCCTTTCGAGATAGGCTAATTCTCTGGCCTTGTCTTCCTCATTTTCCGTTCTTTCCACTGGCTGCCTCCCCTCCGCTTCGTGGCAAGGCCGAGGCAGAGCCCCCAGGAGCGCCCTTGCCTTAGCCTGGTCGATCTTGGCTGCTTGCCTGACACTGTGACCACCACCCTCAGCTTCTGGAAAGCCTCTTGGCGCTCAGCCACTTTCTGTTGACCTTGCCTCCTCATTTCTTCATTTATTTATTAGGACTTAGCCCAACAGTTACTAATAATTTTTCCAAAAATGTCTTAACTCCATGAGGGTGGGGACCAGGTCTTTCTCACACGTACACTTGTCCTCCCCTCCCCTGGCCCGCCCAGCCAGTCAGCCGAGCACCCATGCCCAAACCCTGAGGGCAGGCAACAAACATTCAAAGCTAATGCTCTGGCCCAGCCTGTGTGGCTCAGTGATTGAGCGTTGACCTATGAACCAGGAGGTCATGGTTCGATTCCTGGTCAGTGCACATGCCCGGGTTGCGGGCTCAGCCCCCAGTAGGGGGTGCGCAGGAGCAGCCGATCAATGATTCTCTCTCATCATTGATGTTTCTATTTCTCTCTCTCTCCCTTCCTGTCTGAAATCAATAAAAATATATTTTAAAAAAAGAACGTGGGCTCCGGGAGACAATCCTGGGACTGCATCCCTCCTTAGCCACTTGCTCAACGTGTGACCTTGGGCAGGCTGTCTGCCTTCTCTCTTTTTTTTTTTTTTTTAATATTTTATTGATTTTTTACAGAGAGGAAGGGAGAGAGAAAGAGAGTTAGAAACATCGATCAGCTGCCTCCTGCACATCTCCTACTGGGGATGTGCCCACAACCCAGGTACATGCCCTTGACCGGAATCGAACCTGGGACCCTTCAGTCCGCAGGCCGACGCTCTATCCACTGAGCCAAACCGGTTTTGGCATTGTCTGCCTTCTCTTAACCTCAATCTTCTCACCTGTGCCTGAGAAGTAACAAGACAAGGCAAGGAAAGAGCCCAGTGACACTCTGGCCATGCAGGTCCTCAGTAAGTATCTTTATTTTCACTACAATTCATCGTGGTCTCATCATCGTGTTCATTCATGCACATTCCCTTCCAGATGTGGTCTGTATGCAAAATCTTTTCTTTCTTTCTTTTTTTTTACATTTTCACCAGCATGTATTCTGCTTTCAAACTTTAAAAAACAACATTCTTGAATATTTAGTTCCCATGTGACTAGCATTGTTTCACTGACATATAAAAAGGGGGTTCCACCCCCACCCCCCGGCATTTTTGGTGGGTTTGTTTTTATTTTTATTCCCTCCCTGTTTTATTTACCCCAAGCTCTTGGTGTAACAGGGACAGGCAGGTTCTTGACAACCATCTCCTCCTCCGGCTGCACCTGCTGGCTCAGGGGCCCTCAGAAAGGGTCTGCGTGCAGGCCCTGCCGCTAACTCGCCCTGGGCTCCGGGCAAGTCACTCCCTGTGCTCCCGGCTCCCTTCTATAAACAATGACGCGCTCTGTCCACCCACTCACAGCACAGAAGCGCTGTCCAAACAAACATGCTAACCATCACCGCCACTCACGGACTAGAAACAAACACGAGTCTCTCTCAGAGGCACAAGGTCTTAAAAGCTTCCTGGGAAATGCCTGTCATGGTCATGTTCTCTGCCAGGGAACAGAGAAGGCACTTGAAAATTCTTGCTTCAGAAGCAGAAGTGGTGGGCCCCAGTGAGCCAGTAGGCGGGGTTCAGGGACCCCATCCCACTTCACTTAGCACGTCTGCCATTGCCCGTCTTAAACCTTGGGGCTGCCTCAGAGGATTTAACAGGCACCAAGTGTAAACCATTCATCTGGGCCAATGTACCCACTTTGCAGATGAGAAAACTGAGACCCTATGAGGCGAAGGGTGTGCCTGCCAGCACCATTCTGCATGACCCTGAGCTGTTTCCAAAGCATCCCTGAAAGGGTGGCCTCAAGATCTGGAATGAGAAAGCATGCAGATCCTCCAGGGAGGCTCAATTGGCCTGGCGGGACGTTCTGGAAAATTGGAAAAATCCCTTCTGTCTTCTCAAGGCCTTTAAACCAGGAAGCGGGTGCGGCCTGGACACCACTCTGGTGGTCAGGAGGTGCAGACGGCAGAGTGAAAGTGAGAGGGGCCAAGCGAACAGTAACAGGTACGACATGTAAAGGCCGGGAGCTCCCTGACCCGCCTCCCTTTGCTCCAGGGACGAGCTGGGCCAGTGACAGAAAAAGAAGGGCCCCTGCCCCGGCCCTGGCAAATGCCAGCAGAAGGAAATAGCCCTCCTGCCACCTGGCGGGGTGGCTGCCCGGGGCCTGATCTCAGCTAATTCGGCAGCGCGAGGGGAGGACACCACCCCATATCAGCTCTGCGTCTCCAACGCACCCAGAGACCGGGCGCGACGTGGAAGAATTGCCATCGATTTTCACTCGAGCGGGCTGACCGCACACAACCAATCTGTCAAGGGCCTGTCTGCCCCGCTGCTTCCCGCTCATCCTAACCACATGCAAATGAACTGTCCTGGCAACCAGAGCGACCGTCAAGGCCCAGCTGGGCAGGGGCCCTGGCTTCCGCTGCTCGGATCAGCCCAGCGAACGCCCCGCTGCTGACCGCCATTGTGCAGCCACATTCTGAAGGCCCGGGAATCGGGATGGCGGCAGCTGCTGCCACGCTCGGAGCCGGTTGGCCATGCCGGGGAGGGGGCTCTGGGGAACTAGGCCCAAGTCCCACTCGCTCCAACAGGGCCTGGCAGTAACATCCTCACTTGCTTCTTCTGATCTCCGGCCCCTCATTTTTGGAGGATTTATGGTATACGCACAACCAGGAGGCACTGAGTTCTGGTCCTGGCTGTGCGCTGGCCAAGTGTCCTCAGGCCAGCAGAGATGGAGGTGACACCACCCAGGGAGCCTGGGGCCTTAGAGGCCAGGGGTCCGCCTGCGTGTCCATCCCTGTTCGCCCACTTCCTAGCTATGGCCCAGGCCGGCACCGTCGGCTCAGGGCCTCCCCTTCCTCATCTGTGCTCTGGGGCTGACAACGGGGCCTGCCTCCTCGGGGGCAGGTGGTGGGGACTAACGGAGAACAGACAGGACTGCAGGGCCTCACACCCCGAGTCCTTTCTTCCACAAGCAGGAGCTGGAGGTTCAGAGAAGGGAGCGATGTTCTTGGGGACACACAGCAAGGCAGAGGCATCGGGAGGGGTGCCACGTGAGGCAAGCACGAGAGGCTGATGGGAAGAACCCGGCGACGTCCTGCCCTCCTCAGTGGCTGTCACGGGAGGATGGGACGCGGGGACGGCGGGTCACGGGCACATCGTGGATGATTGCTTAAAAGGGTCAAACGCTTTATTCGCAGGCCTTTTTTGTTTGGAATACACAGGTTTCCTGCCGTCCAGAGAAAAGGGAAGCGGTGTCTGGCTGCAAGAGGTTTTGGGCCTCGCCTTGGGGCTCTGTCCCTCCCTTCTGCCTGCTGCTGGCCCAGGGGCTCCTCTGCTGTGGGATAAGGCACTGTGTGTTCTGCAAGAGGGTGCTCACGGCTGGCTGGTGGACAACGAGGCGGCCTTCTCAGGGGCTGCAAAGCTGAGGCTGCTGAGGGGTCGAGTTGAACTTGGGTCTCTGGCGAGGAGGCCTCGAGCTATGGAAACAGCCTGGCGGGCTTGGCACCGCTGCCTCCTCGAGGGCCCTGGCGTGGCGGCTTCAGGAGGGAATCATGCCTTTATTTCGTTTGCGGTCGGCCATGGTTCTCCGGTTGTGATTGGCTCGTGTCGACTTGTTCGCTTCCTTCTTCCTGCGTTCCTGGGTTGTCTCACGGTTCTGCCCGTGGCCCCGGGGGCTGCCGGCCACAGCTGCTGAGCTGTCATGTCGGTACCTAAGGGAGGAACGACCCATCCCCAGGAGAACCATCAGCCAGAGGAGCTCCGCCAGGAAGAGCCCCGGCCTTCCTTGAAGATCCCTGGGAAAGGGCGCAGCTTGGGCCAGGCCCCCCATGTACCCCCCCTTCCAGCGGGAGGAGAAGTGGAGCCTCGCGGGGGCGGGGCTCGGGGCCCTGGCAGCTGTGCCTGGTGATTTCTCTTCTCTGAGCCTGGCCTGCGGATGGGACCCTGGCTAGGCGGTGAGGAAGGACCAGCTGGTGCGCAGCCCACACCAGGGGAGGAGGAAGGCTTGGGGATGGGTCCCCTTCTCCATCCGGGGCCTGGTGCTGGCAGCCACCAAGTGCCCTTCTGGGCTCTTTCAGTGTTACAGTCTGCCTGACACCAGCCAGCAGGCTGGACACATCGGGCTCTCACACGAGGGGACACACGCCTTGAGCATCTGTCAAGTATTGGGTGTAAGGGTGGGCCGCAGAGCTGGGCCACCTGGACTTCCCGGATGGGCTCCCTCCCACCAGAAACAGCTCCTGAATGCTCACCCCTTCCTGGCGAGAAAGGCCATGCGCCTGGCTTCTGCCTTCTCCCGTAGCACCGCAGGGTCCTGCACAAAATGGTCGGGCTGCGGAGGGGAGGGGGAGAGAGAAACACGCGTCGTCCCAGATCCCCAAGCTGCGGCGAGACGCACTGACTGAATCTTGTCGATGCCTCCATGCCAGGAGCCGGGGGAGCCACAGCAGGGCAGGGCCCGGCCCCAAAACGCCGCCTCTGTCCCTTCCCCCAATTCCCCAAGGGGGAGGCGGCACTAGGGACTGAGGGTCCCGGACGGCATGGTGGGGGGGTGACTATAGCTGAAACATAACGACAAATGGGAGCGATGGGGGCTGGTGGCCTGGCCCTGGACCCATCTGAATTTATCACCCTGGTGGGGGCCCGAGGGGACCCAGGGGCCCTCGGCTGCCCCTCCATTCAACCTGAGCATCACCACTTTTCACTGTCCTCTGTGTTGAGGTTCTAGTTAGATTTTATTTGAAGAAAACGTTTAGCTGCTAAAAAATAAAACTTTCAAACCCACCAGCCCAGATGGTCTCCCAGGGCCCGTGGGCTCTAAGGCTTCTCTGATTTTAGAAATTGCCATCCTGGGCACGGAGGCAGGCAGCTGCCCTCTCCCGGCCCCTGGCTCCTGGGCCGAGGGAACCCAGCAGCTCAAAGGCACGGCCTCTGATCCATTCCCTGGGCCCTCCCTGGGCAGCGGAGGCGAGTCCGAAGCTAGCAGCTCTCCGAGCAGACATCTGGGCTTGAAGGTGCCCTCTCCGCCGGCAGTGAGGCGGGGCTGCCTCCAGGCCAACAGGATGGGGTACAGTGCTCTCCACTGCCCCTTAAGAGCTGCGCCCTCCTCCCTCATCCGCCACCTGCCGAGGAGGTACCTTGGGGGCCTCGTCTTCAGCTTCCTCCTCCTCCTCGTCATCCTCCTCCTGCCCTTCTGTGGGCACTTTGGTTCTTAGCACTTGAGGGATGGTGAAGGGCCTACGGTTTAGAGAGAAGGTCAAATCAAAGGCAACATTAAACTCAGAGCCTCAGGGCAGAGGGAACGGGGCGGGTGAGGGGCCCGATGGGACAGGCTGGGGAGGCTGGGAAAAACCAAAGTGCCTTTCCCGCCGGCTCTGCTCCAGCCCCCGGATTCTCTGAGGGCCCCAGGGTCTGACGTACGGGCTTGGGGGGTACTGAGCGTGGGCCGGGGGCTCTCTAGTTCACTTTTCATCTGTACTGGGTAATCTCCATCTAAACCCACTGGGAAAGGCTTTCTGCAATTGAGAACAGTGTGAAAATACTGCATGAAGTTAAATTAGGGGACCCACTGAGGGTGGGTTGGACCAACCAGCCAAGGGGTGACTGGCTGGAGAGAGCACTGGACTCGGAGTTTGGGCCCTGGTTCTGCCACTGACGTGCTCATGTGATCAGGGCCTCGGCCTCCCCACGTGTATAAACAAGAGGCTCTGGGAGAGCCCGGGGGCCCGAAAGCCACGCTGCCCCCGGAATTCCACCCTCTACCTGCCCCGTGGCCTCACCTGCGGCTGATGAGCTCATCGTCGGAGTCGGCATCGTTGGCGCCCACCTGGTTGCCATCATACGTGTCGTCATACTCATCCTCATAGTCATCGCCGCGGTAGGACAGGCCCGTGATATCTTACGGGCTATTCGCAATTCCCTACACATAGGAGGGGCCCAGCGCCCGCTGGTCCTAAAACCCTTCATCACCTGAGCCCCCGCAGCCCCCCCACCCACCTCCTCCACCACCACACGTACTGCTCGGAGCCCCGCAGCCCCGGCACCCACCTCCTCCACCACCACACGGTACTGCTCGTAGCGCTGCCGCTGCGCCGCCACCTCCCGCTTGTCGTTCAGCAGGCTCCTCGCGTTCTCCTCCTTCCTGGCGTTGAGCGGAAGCAGCGAAGGAGAGAGGAAAGGACCATCAGGCTCCGGAGGCTGTGTCCAGGGTCCAGAGAGACCGTGGGCTCCCTTCTTTACCCTCAGGCCAGAGCAAACGGGGACAACTCCTATCCAGCCCTGGCGGGGTGTGAGGGGGTGGGACTCACCGCTGCTGGTGCCCATGTGCCCGGGCCCAGCGCTTTAGAGGGCATCCCAGGAGCAGCTGTTAGAATATAAAACAGCCCTGACTGGTTTGGCTCAGTGGATAGAGCGTCGGCCTACAGACTCAAAGGTCCCAGGTTCGATTCCAGTCAAGGACATGTACCTTGGTTGTGGGCATGTACCAGCAGGGGGTGTGCAGGAGGCAGCTGATTGATGTTTCTAACTCTCTATCCCTCCCCCTTCTTCTCTGTAAAAAATCAATAAAACATACTTTAAAAAAAAGAAGAATATAAAACACCCTTTAACCAGAAAATTCCCCTTCGGGGCACCCGCCCTAGAGAAACGCTGGCTGTGTGCACCAAGAGGTCTGCCGGGGGATTTTCTGTTTTCAGCATCGTTTGTGAATCGTGAAAATGGAAAGCAACCAATGCCCATCACCAGTGAGATGCTAAATGACCTGGGACACACCTCTACCACCACACGCCGTGCGGCAGCTCTCAAGAATGACATCGATCTGCTTATGCGGATGGAGAAAGAATTCTGAAGAGGAAAAACCCGGCTACAGAAAATGCATACAGCACGATCCCATCTGTATGAAAGGCTGAAAGCAAGTAAGACTGCCTGTTCCTGTGGGCACGTCTGTACCTGTGTACGTAAATGCACAGAGGGGTAGTGAGCCTCACCCAATGACAGTGGGCACTCCCGGAAGGGTCCGGGGTGTGTGAATCTTTTAAAACAAACATTTAAGAAGGAGCAAGGCCACATGGAGTTTTCCTACTGAGCTCACGGGAGCCCCAGGGGGTCTTGGGGATCAAGAGGTCAGGACCCCTCCTGACCTCTTCCTTTCACCCCCACTTCACCATGGTGGCCTTCTCATTGGCCTGTGCTCAATCTTGCATGTCATATCGCACGGGGAAAAATGCCTGTAAGTTCATTCCTGACGTGTCACAGATGAGGGAGCGCGGGTGCAGGGCAGGGGAGGGACTGCCCGGGAAGGCCATGAGCTAGCACAGCCGCAATGGGGACTCAGGCTTCTTGACTCATAGCTCGTCGCAATCTGTAGAAAACCCTGTCTGGCAACACCGAGCTATCTATCGATATATAGGTCGTGTGTACGCCGCGGGCGTCTAAAATCCTCCTATTGTGATACTCTCTGGATCACCAAATAAGTTTAATTTAAAGAAAAAACTTTACCCCCTCAAAAAACCAAAAAGGGGAAAAAAAAAAGGGGGGCCCC
>NW_005877764.1:0-8318 GCF_000147115.1 Myotis lucifugus | reverse complement strand
AGGCAGCATCTAGTTCATTCCCTGGCGGGAAAGAGGCAAGTAATGCCTTCATCTTTACAAAGGCAGAAGCACAAGTTCGAAGAGGTCGTGGAATTCGTTCAAAGCCACCCAGCTAGCAAGTGTTTGAGGCAGGATCTGAGCCCTAGATATTAAATTCCCTGGACAGTGCTCTGTCCACTATGGGACTGTTTTCCTACGTGCTCAGTAGTTGCTTGTAATGATGGTCAGTTGACATGGTAGAACTGAGTGGCTCTGTTGATTCGCAGGGTTTCTCAATCTTGCCCAAAGCATGATTTCAGGTGTTTATTCTTAACTTTGATTTGTGGACCCCAATGCAAGCCTAGGGATCAAGATTCCCAGAGGAGAGACCCAGTCATCTGTGTGTCATCCCGGGTGATTCTCATGATGGCCATAGCATGGGAAACCAACGTTGGGCCAGAGAATTCTGCCAAGAAACCCCACCAGGCAGCTTTGTCCCAGATGTCGGAATAGCTGTTTCAGGAATATGTGATAAGGTCATGAGCGGGTAGGCAGAAGAGTGTGGCTAGCTCGAGGGACCAGAAGAACAAAGTCCAGGACTATTCAGTTTGCCAAATAGGCATCCAGATCTTATTTTATGAGCGAGGCACCTTGTTAGGTCCTGCATGAGGGGTCAGGAGGGTCACAAAGGAGTCAGGGTTTGGAGCTCTGAACTGTTAGTGGCTAAAACAATGAATGCATGCCCTTGCCTGACCTACTTCCTAGGAAAGGCACTGGCACCAGGTGAGGATGCTGTCCTCTCTTAAGGTCTGTAAGATTAGCTTCCAGGACAGGGGCAAAGGTGAGTCCCAGCATCTCTGGGCATATGTCCCACCCACTTGGCAATCTCAGCGGAAAGAGAGAGTCCTAATGAGAGTCCAAGCCTGCCCCTCCTCGGGGAGGGGATCTGATTGGCTGGCCATTCCTCAATCCTAAGGTGATTGGTTACTAGTTCCAGTGGAGCCACAAGAAGGGAGAGCTGGACCACTGTGCATTTCTTACACAGAAAAAAAGGGGGGTGGGGGGAGTCAGAGCAGGCTGAAACAACAGACGTCCAGCCAGGATTACTTAGCTTTCCTTAGGAAACACTCAACAAACAAATGACTTTCTCAAACACCAATTTCATTCCTGGTGTTAAGCAGGCATTGTGAAAATGCACCCAGTAACCAGCAGGCGAGCCAGCCCCAAGTGTGTGAAAAGCCCGGTGCAAGTTGCCTTCACTGTTGAATAGACACCTTAAACCGTACCCCACGCAAATGTATCGCACGGAAGTGACCCGAGGTGCATCCCAAGTCAAGGCTGTTGATTCCAGCAATATTTAGATAGGCAAACCGACAACCTTGGAAATATCCATATGCAAAGTAGAGAAATGTGACATGCATTAGAGTCCATCCATTCAAAGTGATGTCCCTGAAATGTACTCGGTACAGCAAAATGCCCAGGAAAGGACGATGCCCCATGAAACCAAATGCCCGGATACGAAAGCATATGTGTGTGATGGTCCCCAATTTGTGTGAGTGTAGACAGTGGCCGTAAAGACGGAAAAGACATACACTGAGATGTTCACGGAGTTTCCTTTTTGAATGGCAAAATGACCAACAACTTTCCCCGCCTGTATACTTTCCTGTTTCCCATTTTGGTGTGCCAAAGAACAGTATTATTTCACGATTGGAAAAAAACACACACGTGTTCTATTTCTGAATTCATGCCTTCGTGTCAGTGGAATTGAAAACACAGCCCATTGAATTATGGTGACTGTAAAGTGGGGCGATGCCTTCTCTCTGGGACAGAGCCCAGAACACACGGGGGAGCAGCGCAGCTGGTCCTGCCCTGGGCGGGGCCAGAGGGCAGCTCTCGCTCTGTCTCCCGGGCCAGGCTCCCTGTTACCTCCATATGGGCTGCTTCTGCATTTGCTGCTCACTCAGCCTCTGGACAGATACCCACCAACCCTCCTCCTTATTTATCAAGAAATGGAAGGAGAGAGTGAGGCAGGAGAGAGAGAGAGAGAGAGAGAGAGAGAGAGAGAGAGAGAGAGAGATCTGAAATCTTTTTCCCCCAGGACTGCAATAAAGGAGCATATGTATCCACACAAAAAATTCCTTGGCAACAAAAGCTTTTGAATTGAACACGGTCTCTTCAGCCAACTTATGTAAATTCTATCCCAATTTTGGGCATCTATTTTGAGCACAGAGAGCAACGGTATGAATCTTGCCCTAAAATTGTACTCGACAGAAGGGGTGACGCCATCTGGATGCCACGTTACCGGAGCCTGTCACCTGCTAACTGAGATGAGAGATGACAGGTTATAATCGCCTTCCCGCTGCCTGAGCAGCCCTGGCGGGCGGAGAGCGCTCTGGGCATCAAGGTGTCGCGTGACAACCTAACACCCCGCCTGGGCTTTGTAGCCACAGGTGGCTGGATGGCACCGGGTGGAGGGCAAGGAAGCAGCAGTCTGCATGGGGGAGTGTGAGTTCTACCGCGAGAGGGGCTGGGTTTCCTTCTGCTCAGCTTCAGTGAGAATCTGGCTCATCCCCTAAGACGGTAACCACCAGGAGTCAGAGGGTGAACCTTTGGGGACTGACCTTGAGCAACTGTCTCATTGGCAGTCAGGGAAGTGGGAGGAGCAGTGTACCTACCAGTAGGGAAGGTGGAGAGAGAGATCCAGGCGGACTGTGCGTGGGGATTCAGCCTCCTGCATGGGGATTCCAAGAACAAACACCCCTTCCCTGTGTGTCCTAGGAGAAGGCTGTTTGGTCACATGGTCATGGGATCTGCAGGAGGAGGGTCTGCCAGGTGTCTGGCCTTAGTCTGTAGGTGGCTTCTAATAAGTCTGGGATCGATCAACATTTAAGAATTTCTCGTATGGACTAGTTGCTGTATTAAGCCCTAAAGAAACATGTGGTCTAGTAAAGACTATGCATTTGCCAAAAATTAGCCTAAAGAATTATATGTACAGAAGGAGAACTATGAAAAAGGTAGAGAAGTACTTTAGGAAAGAGAATGCTTAAAATGACTGGGCTCATCTGAAAAGGGGTTTCAAGGATGGATAGGAGTTTTTCACATGGCTAAGAGGTGGGAAGAACAGGCATGGCAGGGGAAGGAATGAATCAACATGGTATAGCCAACACGTTTCCAGAGAATAGATGAAAATAGCTGCTGAGGGTGGAAAGCCTGTCAGCAATGAAATCATGTTTTTTAACAAATTAGTCTGCAGTTAGGAGCCCGTGGATGCATATTTCTATCATCAAGCTCATCCATCTGTAGGGTAAGTTTTCCACATTTGTCTCCCCTACAGGACTGAGTTCTTTGAATGAAAGATGTTACTTCTTTTTACCTCTAGTGCCTAGCATATACTGTGTGCTCAATATTGGTTGAATGATGGATCAATTACATTTAATTCTGATGAGGAATCCCAAGCTTTCCTCTACCTGCTTGGCATTTCCGAGAGCTGGGCCCCCTCTCAGGTTATCCACTGAGGACGCTGCGTGGCTACTCTCCATGTTGGAAGCAAAGCAGACCAGGCCTACATGCCTCCACTGCTGTAGGGCGATTAGCTATTTACCGGCAGATCATCACCTACCAAGAAGGTTTCATGGGACCCAAATATGAGATGATTGAAGGTGGCCATGCGATCTTCTTCTCAGTGTTTTTTTTTCTAGTTTCTTAGAAAAAAGCAAATTAAAAAGGTTTATTGATTTTTATTTATTTAGAGATGGAGGAAAGGAGAGGGAGAGAGAAACATCGATCAGCTGCCTCCTGTACGCCCTCTACCTGGGATTCCGCCCCACATCTGGGCACATGCCCTGACTGAAAATCTAACTGGAAACCTTTCTATGCACGAGATGACAACCAACTACCTGAGCTACACCGGCCGGGGCACAAAGGACAGTTTTATTGAAAGTGTGGGGTTGAGGATTAATTCTCGCTAGAATCTGCAGGCCTTGGTACAGGTAGTTTTTAAATAGGTACATATGGGGTTCTAACAAACGGGGTAGGCTTTCAGGGTGAGGGACTGGCTTTGACCATGGGTACCTTGGTGAGCCCAAGGCGAGGCTCGGAGAGTGGGTCCCCTCCTGTGCCTCTCAGGAAGAGGGCAGTTTGAGCGACTGTTCTCACATACCATCTTGGAAAGTGGGAATTGTGTGACTGCTCTTTTCCCTCAGAAGGCAGGTTTCTGTGGTCTAGAGAAGGTTGCTAAGAACTCCTGTGGATTCTGCACAAAGAGTCTTAGCATCTTGAGGGGTCCCATTGCTCTCTGTTCTACCTTCAGTGCTGGACTCAGTACCTGGCGCATAGTAGGTGCTCCCTATATAGTGAATTTAAGCATTCCTTGGATTGAATGAATAAAATAACAATTAATACTTGGAGATAGCTCATTCTGTGCCAGGCACTGCTTTCAGGACTTTGAATGTTTAATTCATTTTATCTCCACAACACACCTATGAGGTAGATACTATTGCGAATAAATGCCAGTGAGCAGATGGTAGATGAAGCAAGCTGAGTGTCGCGTGAGGCAGCCACAGTGGCACTGCTGCCCATGACCTAGGGCTTCCTCTTTGGGTAAATAAAGGGCAGCCCATGGAGGAGATGATGTCTTTACAGTTGTTCCCTGACTCTGACCACTGACAAGTAGGGATGGGTTATCTAATGGCTCTGGATGACTGGGCCAGACACAGAGAGGTTTATGACAGCCATTTATGAAGCTGAAGCAACGCCAGGCAAGTCCCAGGCTCCCTGCAGCACCATCACGTCGAAGGTAAACACTCCTTCCCTTGAAAGGGAAGCCTCCTCTGAGCTGAGCTGTGGGACTGAGTGTGCGCTTGCAGGAGCCTCCGGGGAAGGCTGGTCCCCCCTAGACAGTTAATACAAACACAGCTGGGGGCCCTGGTGGAGAATGGTCTCTTAGCAGCAATTGCTGGGCCAGCCTCACATCAGTCTCTTGCCCTGTAGCTGATGGGCGAGCGTCAGTTCTAAGTGTCTCCTCCTCCAGGAGAAGGTCCTCCCTGAACCCGAGGGGCAGAGGACCAGCTCTGATCAGGGTGCTGGAGAAAAACACAGGCTCTGGGTCTTGCACCTGATTCCCCCTCTCCAGGAAACCAGTAGACCTCAGGGAGGCTTGGACCATCCATGCCTGGCGCAAATGCTTTCTCTCTGTGGTTGACCTCACTACTGTGACTTCAACTTGATGGACAGCAGAAATGTACTGACAGCTTTTCATTGTCCAAACCCAAGGAGGGAAGCAGAGGTGTGTTACCCAAGAATGGGCAACCCAAGACTAGTTTTGACTGTGGGAAACTTTAGCTGTTTTATCCTATATAATAAAAGCCTAATATATAAATTGTTCAACTGGGAGTTCGACCCAGAATTTGACTGCTCCCTAGATGTGCGCTGACCACCAGGGGGCAGTGCGGAACATGGTGGGTGTCGGCGATGCAGTGCTGCCAGCAGGCAGCAGTGGAGGCGTTGCAGGCCCTGTTGGGCCCTGATGAGAGCTGGACTGTGGCGGGATGGTGGAGCAGGTGAGCGGGCAGCACCAGGCCAAGGCGGGTGTGAGCAGGGGCCCCATCACCCCATGCGGATTGCCCTCCAGACAGCGACCAGTGAAAGTGGTGGGGGGTGGGGCTGCCGCCTGGCTCCCAGGCACTGAGGGAGCCAGGCGGGGAGCCCCGCACTGATCCATTGCTCTGCAGGTAGGATGGTGGAGCAGGTGAGGAGGCAGCACCAGGCCACGGTGGGGTGCTAGGTGGGGCTGCGGGTTGGGAGGCTGGGGGCGCAAGCTGGGGCCCGATCCTCTCAGGCCACCCCGAGGGACCTCACTTATGCAAAAATTCGTGCACCAGGCCTCTAGTTTCATATCTACAGCACAAGTATTCAGAGATGAATGGCACTATCGAGATCATTTCTTCCAAAATCTTTAGTTCACAATGGAGAAAAGGAAGAGTTAGAAAGGAACTGATAGGATAAGATTGTTTCATTGGGTGGTGGCTGACTCAAGGCCCATTGTTCATCCCATTAAGTTATTATATTTTCTAGATATAAACAAATAAGTCTTTAGCAAACTTATTCAGAATGACTGTCCTAGATGATGGGGAAGAACAAGGGTCCCTGAATTCTTCAGCTGGAATGACCCAGAAGTCTGCATTCCCCTTGTAGAGACAATGGGCTTGCCATCTGGGCAGAGAAGGGCCAGGGAGTGGTGTGCCTGACCTACAGAGCCCTGGGTGGCACAGAAGTTTGGACAGAACCTTTGTAGTTAGCTAAGCCCAGGTTTTCATTCTGTTCTGCTACTTCCTTACCTTCCTGGTGACTTTGGGCATGTGTCTGCATTTTTCTGAGCCTCATTTGCTTCTGAAAAAGTCATGAACATATCCTTTTGTCTGTAACACTGGCCATGTAGGACACAAGACACTGAGCTGGGCTGTCTTCCTTTACCCTCACAACTTTTCTAATGAGCTGGTATTCCTTAAAAAATATTTCATTGATTTCAGAAAGGAAGGAAGAAGGAGAGAGAGATAGAAACATCAATGATGAGAGAGAATCATTGATCTTTTGCCTCCTGTACCTGGGCATGTACCTTGACAGCAAATTGAACCATGACCTCCTGATTCATAGGTTGATGCTCAACCACTGAGCGACACCGGCCAGGCGTGAGCTGGTGTTCTTGTCATCTCCATTTTACAGAAGAGAAGAGCCTGAGGTGTAGAGAACTCACTCAAGGTCAGAGCCAGGTCTTAGAGCAGGTCTGCATTCTAACCTAGAATTACTTCTTGGATGTTCCAGGCACTGGGGCTCCTGAGATGACGGAGAAGGCCTCTGTTTGAGTAACTCACACCCAGGTCAGAGAGACAGAGAAGTAAGCAACGGGTCATAATGCAGCGTGATAAGGATTATAATACAGTTTTCAGAATTTGAGGAGGAGCACCTGTCCCACAATGGAAGATCAGGGAGGGCTTCCAGGAGTGAGTGATGCCTACAGACTTGAAGGACAAGGAGAAATGATGTGGCTGCAGAACTCTGAGACTGATATTCCAGATATTCCTGAGAGATGGAAGAGCTTCAACAACCTGGAGGTGCAGGCACATAGTTAGAGAACCTACAGAGAGCTGTGAGATAGGAGTGGGGGCGGGGTGTCAGGGGAGTTAGCCAGCGGTTGATCATAAAGCGACATATGTCCTGTGGTGAGGAGGGACCTGGACCAGGAGGCACTGGGGACCCACAGCGATTGTTAGTGGTGATATCATTAGATTTGAGTTTTAGAAAGCTCACTGCCTCACTCACAGGATTTCTGCAGGAATAATCACAGCCTAAGCACCAGCCTCTTTCAACTTATGGCTGAGTATGAAGCCAAGGTAAAATACAGGCTGCTAATGAACAGTGTGGTCCAAATCTCCTTCTGGATGCTTCTACCTTAGCTGCCTGAGATACCGCATCCCTTCCCGGCCTCATCACAGACACCAAGCCCAGGCCGAGCACTGCTGTTGGAGGAACCCGGGCTGGATGGGGACGAGCAGGAAGTGGAGAACCGCTCAGGGGACCTTGACATGGTACAGCTCTTCCCCTGGTGTAGGGAAGCCTGAGGCACTGCCCTGCCTGGGGGACTTCCCAGGTCTGGGCTCCCATCCGCCCTGCAGGGACAGCCCTCGGCCTACTTGCTGGAGCTGCATCTGCATCTCTGCTTAATTGAATTTTCATCCTTTTAAAAAATATTTTTACTGTTGCCCAGAGGCATTCAGGTAATGGGTGCATTTTTAATAAACCCGTAAGTAAATAACTGCATTTTCTCCCCAGAAATCCAGAGGGACTTGCTTTCTATGGCAGCATTGACACCAATGATGACAGGAACAGGACTGGGAGACACACGCTGACTCCCTGGGTGATTCTCATCATTGTTCTGAGGTCACACGAGGCTCAGCTGTCCCCGCACACATGCTCCAGTTCGTCCAGGACTGAGCTGTGCTGGGGATACCGCACCCAGACACCTGTGGGTCCACACGCTGGCGGCTAACCCCCTCTAGTGTTGATGGAAATAGATGCGCCAATCGAGGCAGCCATGGCTTGATCCCGTGGCAGGAGACATTCTTGGGACCACAGAAATCAAGAGACGGAGTGGGAACTAGCCAGGCTGTCACCATTGCATACTGAGCCCTGAGCCTCCACGTCTCCTGCTTTGCTGATGGAAGTGGGTTAATTGAAAGTCACAGAGAACAATTGGAAGAGGAGGGTTGTCTGAGAAGGGGATCATAGACTTTAGTTTCTAATGAACCCTAATGAAGCCCTTCTTCTTGGGAAGCAGTTGAGCA
>NW_005877763.1:0-8322 GCF_000147115.1 Myotis lucifugus | reverse complement strand
AAACAGCACACATGTGTATGCATTTCTATGAGAGGTCTTTTTATTCATGCTATTAGCATGCCATGTGTACCAATTACCCTGTATGATTCATGCCTTTTATTATTTTTTAAAAATATGTTTTTATTGATTTCAGAGAGGAAGGGAGAGGGAGAAAGAGAGAAACATCAATGATGAGAGAGAATCATTGATCAGCTGCGTCCTGCACACCCCCTACTGGGGATCGAGCCTGCAACCCGGGCAGGTGCCCTGACCAACAATCAAACTGTGACCTCCTGGTTCATAGGTCGACACACAACCACTGAGCCACGCCTGCCAGGCTGATTCATGCCTTTTAAACAAAAGTTTAAAAAAAATGCATCTAGCTGCTTCATTATTTATTTTTCTTCTTATCCTCCCTCTTTTGCTTCATTTTTTTAAACTGTCACTTCCAAAGATCAATTTTGTTTTCTACTTAGGAGAACAGATTCCTCTCTCTCCCTGCAGTTCCTCCCGTGGAGTGGCATGGGGACCCTGCAGCCACTGTTGAGTGTGTTTGATTTCCTCCTTGTGTTACCAAAAGCACTGGAAGGCATTTCGCCTCTTTAAAGAGACACTAGCCTGGGGTAAATAACCATGTAGGCCAGGTGGGTAGAGAAGAATGCTTATGACATTCTTTTCATTGGCTCCATGTGTGACCTCCCAGCAGGAGGTCAGGCAGTAAAACATTTGAGTGAACTGCTGAAATGTTTTGTATTTATTTACAAGACTCTTAATCACAAGACTGATCCCAATAAACTCAACAAGTCACAGTGATGGAGGAAAGTATATGAGGCGTGCAGAGCACTCAACGTGGGGGCTGGGGGAGGGCCTTTGGATTGCATTGAGCATGCCCTTCAGTCCCCACTGTGGAGAGACCATCAGCATCTCCGGTGCAGGGTCCTAGGCGCTCTGGCGAGGAGTGGAATGACACCCATTCTGTTCCTACCTGCTGCTGAACTGCTTTTAAGATCCAGACAGCCTCAGTGTTTGACTTCTGCTTTCTGAAAATTCTCAGTTCTTTTTCTCTACCCATTCTCTTCCACCATTCCCAGTGCATTCTGAATTTTCTGTGGTATTGGAGTTGATGATTTCATTGCTTATCACAGTCTGATTTAAAGCAAAAGCATTCTCATACCTTCTAAGTTTTGTCATTTTTATTGTCACTGTATTTTTGTTGTTAATCCTCACCCGAGGATATTTTATCCATTTAATTTTAGAGAGAGTGGTAGGGAGGAGGGAGAGGAGAAAGGGGGGGAAAGGAGGGAGGGAGGGAGGGAGAGAGAGAGAGAGAGAGAGAGAGAAAGAGAAATTGATGCAGCCCAGGTAAGTGCCTATGACTAGGAATCGAACCTTTGACCTTTTGGTGCTTGAGCCAACGCTCTAACCACTTGACACTCCAGCCAGAGCAGAGTCAGATCATTTAAATCAATGGTGAGGACTTTGATTTAGTACAGTTGGTACTGCTGTAGAAACATGCTCCCCTCTAGCTTCTTCAGGGATTTTTTTCTTTTTAAAGTAACGCACTGATCTAATTAGGGAAGTAGTTTAAAACCAACATTTCTGGAATATAAAAGAGTACATAAGGAAGATATTCTTAGGGCATTTTTGTCAGGTTACCATTTATTTTATTTTGTTGTTTGAAGGTAAAGACTACACACATTTTGTAGTTCAGCTTTATAAGTTTGCCTCTACTTTGTTCCTGTTTTGCTGAATTTAACGTTACTTAAAATAAAATGAATAGCTATTGTATTTAGACATAGAGGCAATAACAGACGACTCCACCCGTTCTTATTCTCTCACTTGGACCCAGCTGACCCAACGGTCCAGTGGGATTTTGGATGGTTTGGATGGTTTCTCTTGAGTTTTCAGCTCAACAGAACCCATTAGAAATTCATTTTTGGAGATTCAGCCTCTCTGTGTAGATAAATTACTTGATCATTGTCTACCGTTTTTCATTCTTTGTGAAATGCATCATCTACCACAATGGATGATGCAGAATAATAATATTCTAGTCCAGGAAAAAAATAAAAAGCTTATATTGGGAGCAGTTAGTGTCATACAACATTTAATCCACTTAATGCCCTGAATGAATGCAGAAGTGAAATAAAGTATTGTTGTTCTGGAAAGTAACTCATCCATTCTAACGAAGGTTGTCTTGAATCTATCTAGGAGGTGTCTCTTGAGTCCTGGGGAGCAGAGATGAGTGGCTTTGATCGGCTGGAGTCACATTTTCACTGGGGAGAAGCAGCTCGAACATGGTTGCCTCATGTGGTGCCTCATTCCCCCTATGACAGTGGTTTCATCCTTGGGAAAAGAAGTCCATCAGTGCTTGGGTTTTAATAGCCAGTTCCATCTTTTGACAAATGTTGTTAACTGTATGCTAGATGGAGTGCAGGTGGTAGCTGAGGGGTAATGAAAAGATACCAAAGCAAGGTTCCATTTTTAGAGGATTTTATTACAAGTTCTTCGTATTTTTAAAAATATATATTTTATTTATTACAGAGAGAAAGGGAGAGGGGTAGAGAGTTAGAAACATCCATCAGCTGCCTCCTGCACACCCCCTACTGGGGATTGATCCCGCAACCAAGGTACATGCCCTTGTCCGGAATCGAACCTGGGACCCTTCAGTCCGCAGGCTGATGCTCTATCCACTCAGGCAAACTGGGTAGGGCTAGTTCTTTGTATTTTAAGTCCCTGTTTTTTTTTTAATGAAGGCTTTAGTATAAACTTTACATATTTTAAGTGTTTCTCTTTCCTTCCCTCCTCCCCCTGCCGTCAGTTTCTTTTCCTTTCCATTTTATCTCAGAAGGAGGATGCATTTTACTTGGCTGGTGTGTTTTTGCACATTTGCACTTGTGGTTCCTGGTTACTGCTGTGATAAGATTGTTGAGTGTGGGTGGTTAACTGATATTTCTTGCTTTAGCTATTTCAGCTGTGTTATCCTCATTAAATTTGGTGAGTTGGCTTAGCAGCAACATCTCCTGCGTCTTTCTTTCTAACTTTAAAAACTGGTCTTTCCATTACTCCTCTTGAAGTAGAGGAGTTACTGGCAGATTCCTAATTGTGGTGTGGACAGTAGAGAAAACTTTCACTTTATTTACTTTTTATTTTATTTTTTTAATTTTTAAATTGATTTCAGAGAGGAAGGGAGGAGAGAGAGAGATAGAAATATCAATGATAAGAGAGAATCACTGATCGGCTGCCTCCTGCCTGCCCCCTACTGGGGATTGAGCTTGCAACCTGGGCAGGTGCCCTGACTGGGAATCGAACCGTGACCTCCTGGTTCATAGGTTGATGCTCAACCACTTAGCTACACTGGCCGGTCAAAAAACACACAACCCTGTTGGGTTTTAATTGTTTTCATTTGGAAATAATCTGCATGCCAGGTGGCACATTCTGCGGATACTCACTCCCAGAACCCCTCGTGACGAAGGAATGTGTGTGAGTTTTCTCTTTGGAAAGATTAGAATTTACCTAGATGGGACCCTTAGTACCTGCCTGTCTCACTGCGTCTCTTTCTTGGATCAAAGTGAGTCCAGTGTTTTCAAACATAGATTGCCTTTCTGTTTCCATCTGATTCTGTCCCCAAAGAAAACAAATATGTACAGTGCTGGTAGCGATGTGGATGGCCTGGGCAGGCCTTCAGTACTGGGGAACTTCAAACACACTCAACGAAACCACATTTTTATGTTTGTTTTGCTCTGGTGCTAATCTGGCAAGAATGATGTCCCACAGGAAAGTCAACATGTCCGAAGAAATCATCAGTGTTACAGGAATGCTAGGTTTCAGCAACTGTAATATCTGCCTCGCACACATTTCTCAGTGATGACTCTTTTAAGCGTGTCCCAGGGGGGACGCTGCTGTCCTGGCCCAGGATCGTCTGAAGTGCTGGGAATTGCTTTTCAGTTTGTAGACATATCTCCGCTGCCTCCACGGTCAGCATGCAAGCCAGCAACCAAGCCAAACAGAACACAGCAGGCAGAAGTTATTTCTGCCTGTTTGGTACTGCGGCTTCACCTGTTAGAGGTGGGTGGGGAAGAAAGGGCGAGGGAACTGCAGAGGCAAATCGCTTCTCAGTGACTGGGCTTGTCTGCTATGCATGTGCCAATAGAGGGAGATTTTTCCTGCGGAGCTGGGGGTGAGGGTGGAGTGGGTGGGGTGAGTCTGCCTCCTCTGGGGTGAGGTGTACTTCCTGCTTTTGTGGCTTGGCAAGAGGGGTTCAGGAGAGCTCTACCCAGATACCAGGAGCTTCTTTGAAAAGTCGGATACAACCCTCTTTTCAGATACGGATGGGACAGAGGCCTAAGTGAGAATACCAGCCCCATGGGACTTGGGCCAGGAAAGCTGTATTTTGCCAAATGTTCCATTTCCAAGGGAGGTGATAGAGCAACACATTTGTGAGAGAAGGAAGCAAAAGCCATTTTGGGGGATTGAAAATGCAATGAATGGGCTGAACTCAGTTTTTATAAAAACTCAGTGAAATAGTGTGGGAATTTATCATTGTCTTTTCTTTTAAAGATTTTTTTAAAGTATATTTTTATTGATTTCAGAGAGGAAGGGAGAGATAGAAATATCAGTGATGAGCGGGAATCATTGATCGGCTGCCTCCTGCACGCCCCCTACTGGGGACCGAGCCCGCAACCTGGGCATGTGCCCTTGGCTGGAATTGAACCTGGGACCCTTGAGTCCACAGGCCAACGCTCTATACATTGAGCCAAACCGGCTAGGGCTTTTTAAAGATTTTTAAATTGATTTTGAGAGAGAGAGAGAAAGCAAGAGGGAGAGAAAGAAAGAAACATCTGTGTGAGAGCAAAACATCGATCTGCTGCCTCTTGCATGTCCTCGACCTGGGATTGAGCCCATTACCCGGGATGTGCCCTGACCAGGAGTAGAACCGGCAACCTTTCAGTACAGATGACGCCCAACCAACTGAGCCACACTGGCCAGGGTATTTTGTCATTGTCTTTTAATCCCCGAAGTAAGGCTTTTTCTACTTATAGAAGGATAGTTCTGTGGGATTTGGGGTAGTTGACTGGTCACAAGGCATTGCAGGGCTTCCATTCCCTGGACCATGTGGCCATTTCATTGAGTCAGAAGACATACTGGACGGAGCATCTTTTCTTGGTATTAGATCTACTGGGGCATGGCCGTGGCCAGTGGAGGGAGACTGGAGGGAGATGGGTACTTGCTGTTGTTGACTGGAGGAAAGGTACTTTTTTATTTTTATTGATTTCGGAGAGGGAGGGAGAGGGAGAGGGAGAGAGAGAGAGAGAGAGAGAGAGAGAGAGAGAAACATCAGTGATGTAAGAGAATCATTGATTGGCTGCCTCCTGCTGGTCCCACACTGGAGATCGAGCCCGCAACCCTAGCATGTGCCCTGACTGGGTATCGAACCCATGACCTCTTGGTCCTGGATCCATGCTCAACTGCTGAGTTATACCGGCCACGGAGATCTGCTTTTCAAGAGCTGATGGAAATCCGTATTTTTGTGTGAAACATCTTGACTTTGAAATAGTGGCAACAAATTCAAATTTTAATATAAAACTCTCTGGGCCAAACAGAACATAAGAATGTAGGCAGGGATTATCATGTTTTGTTTACCACTGTATGCACAGCATCTAGAGCAGTGACTGGCATATAGTAGATGCTCAGTGAATGCTGTTGAACAGATGAATGAGTTGATATTTGTGGCCGTATTACACTCATAGGCTGCCAGTGTTCAGCCTCTGCTCTATTGCTTTCTCCAACTATCTTTTAGGTTTTTCTGCTGCTTTCTATCCCAGGTCAGATCATTTTTAATTTAAATATATAAATCAGATTTACTTCAAAGGTTAAAATCCCTTTAGCTTGGGTTGGTGTTCGGACCAGCATTCCTTGTGTTTTTATTTTTATTTTTTTAGGGTTTTTGCTTGTCTTAAATTCTTTTTTAAAAATTTGTAGTAAGAAAACAGATCACAGTTATCGTTTTAACCAGTTTTCAGTGTACAGCTCAGTGTCAAGGAGACTCCTGCTGTTGTGCAACGGATCTCCAGAAAGTTTTCATTTTGCCAAACTGCAACTCTAAACCCGCTAAACACTGATTTTCCCTCCTACCCGCCCCTGGCAACCACCGTTCTGTTCCTGTGAATTTGACATAAGTCGAATCATACAGTGTTTGTCTTTTTGTGACTGGCTTATTTCACTTAACATACTGCCCCAAGGTTCCTCTACGTCAGGGGTCCTCAAACTTTTTAAACAGGGGGCCAGTTCACTGTCCCTCAGACCGATGGAGGGCCGGACTATAGTTTAAAAAAAAACTATGAACAAATTCCTATGCACACTGCACATATCTTATTTTGAAGTAAAAAAACAAAACGGGAACAAATACAATATTTGTATTTGCATGTGGCCCGCGGGCCGTAGTTTGAGGACCCCTGCTCTACGTTGTAGCATTATCAGAACTTCCTTCCTTCATAAGGCTGAATCATATTCCATGGTAAGTATAGACCGGATTTTGTTGATCCATTCATCCGTCAGTGGACCACTTGGGTTGCTTTTACCTCTTGGCTCATGGGAATAGTGCTGCTGTGAACATGGTACATCTCTTTGAGATCCTGCTTTCAATTCTTTTAGAAAAATACCCAGAAGTGGGATTGCTGAATCATATGGTAGCTCTTTTTGTAATTGTTTTGGGAATCTCCATACCGTTTTCCATAGCAACTGTATCGTTTACATTCTCATCAACAGTGTATAAGACTCCCAATTTCTGCACATTCTTGCCACCCCCCCCCCTTTTTTAATGCTTAGCTATCCTAATGGCTGTGGGGGTGGTATCTCATTGTGGTTTTGTTGTTGATTTCTCCAGTGACGAGTGATGTTGAGCATCTTTTCATGTGCTTCTTAAGGCCATTGTTTTGTGTTTTACTATTCAGTAGCTATAAATCTGGGAGCTTTCAAGAGTTGTAAGAATGTATTTCCTAGTATTGCCTTGGGGTAACATGGGAGAATATTCCTGCACAGAGACACAAGAGCTTACCTAACCAGCCTAACTCGAGGATCCATCGAAGAAACCAGACACTAAAGTGAGAACCCTTGCTTCTGGCTTTCACTGCTTGGAGAACGTAGCCGAGGACCTGCTGTGTCCTGGCCCATGTTTGGACCTCCCCACAAAACGTGCAAGCAGATTGGGAGGATCTCTTGCTCTTTGTCCCATGTAGAGGGGCCACTTTTCATCCTGAGAGCACTGTGCTATGGACTGTGATTAAGCTTTTTGAGGGGAGGCGGTGGAGGGCGAGGGAGGTGAAGAAGGAAAAGTTGAAGTGACTGAGCTTTTCCCCAGAATGCTGAACCATCTCATAGTGGCAGAGCTTAGTGTGCATGGGAAGGATTGATAAGCTAACGTTAGCCATATAAGAAAAGTAAATGATCCTTTCCCCCTTCTATGTTATTAGGTAATCCCCCTACTGTGTTATTAGATAATCCCCCTACTATGTTATTAGATAATCAACCTACTATATTATTAGATAATCCTCCTACTCTGTTATTAGATAACTAGAGGCCCAGTGCATGAAATTTGTGCACGGGTAGGGTCCCTAGCATCTGCCGGCTGCCGGCCAGGGTCTCCCTTCTCCTGGCTGCCTGCTGCCGCCCGTCGGGGCAGGGCCGGCTGGGGGTGGGAGGCGTGAGCCGTTGGCTGGTTGGCACCGCCCCCTGGTCAAACTCCCGGTCACACTCCCAGTTGAGGGGACAATTTGCATATTCGGCTTTTATTATATAGGATACTGACTGGAACAAAAGAAAGTTGGTTGAATCATTCTGGTGACAATAAGGGTAATGTCTAAAACCCTCAGATCCTGGAGAAGAGTAAATTTAACTCAGTGCCAGCTAATGAGTAGTGTTAGGGTTAAAAAGTGTTATACCCACCTGTTGAAAATTTCATTCTAGAATTTAATATTCTAGGGTGCACCGCTGTGGACTCAGGATTCATTGAAAAAAAGGTACCCATGTTGGGGTCTTGCCCTCCCTGGTGTCCTTTCCTGATAGCGCATTCATGGGGGTAGCCACAGCTGCAGTCTTAGAAACAAGGCATTCCTGCCTTTTCCAGGCCTGGGAAGGACTGTCTGGGCTATTGTTAGCCAGCCGGGTAATTGGTTAACTCCTTACAACACGCCAGACATCACACCCTAATCTTTTGATGAGACCTACTGCTCAAAATGAATAATGGTTAACCATTCCCTTACCTCTGGACTAAGACCATATACCTTCCCTAGTTTGTTCTCCTTAAAAAAGCGGACACTGGCGAAGGACCTATTTTTTTTCCTTTTG
>NW_005877762.1:0-8323 GCF_000147115.1 Myotis lucifugus | reverse complement strand
ATAATACTGGTTTTGTGGTGATGAACTCCTTTACCTTTTTCGTATCTGTGAAGCTCTTTATCTGACCTTCAATTCTGAATGATAGCTTTGCTGGGTAAAGTAATCTTGGTTGTAGGTTCTTGCTATTCATCACTTTGAATATTTCTTGCCACTCCCTTCTGGCCTGCATAGTTTCTATTGAGAAATCAGCTGACAATCTTATGGGTACTCCCTTGTAGGTAACTAACTGTTTTTCTCTTACTGCTTTTAAGATTCTCTCTTTGTCTTTTGCTCTTGGCATTTTAATTATGATGTGTCTTGGTGTGGTCCTCTTTGGATTCCTTTTGTTTGGGGTTCTCTGCGCTTCCTGGACTTGTAAGTCTATTTCTTTCACATGTTAGGGGAAGTTTTCTGTCATTATTTCTTCAAATAGGTTTTCAATATCTTGCTCTCTCTCTTCTTCTGGCACCCCCATAATTTGGATGTTGGTACACTTGAAGTTGTCCTAGAAGCTCCTTACACTATCTTCATATTTTTGGATTCTTTTTTCTTTTTCTTTTTCCAGTTGGGTGTTTTTTGCTTCTTCGTATTTCAAATCTTTGACTTGATTCTTGCGATCCTCTATTCTGCTGTTGGATCTCTGTATAATATTCTTTATTTCAGTCAGTGTATGCTTAATTTCTAGTTGGTCCTTTTTCATATCCTCGAGGGTCTCACTAGATTTATTGAGGATCTCACTAAATTTATCGGCAGTTTCTAGAAAATTCTTGAAAAACCTTATAACCGTGGTTTTGAACTCTATATCCAGTAGTTTGCTTTCCTCCATTTCTGTCATTTGTGACCTGTTTCTTTGTCTCTGCATTTTGGCTGCTTCCCTGTATTGATAAAGTGGCTTTCTGTGCTAAGTGTCCTCTAGGGCCCAGTGGCTCAGCCTCCCCAATTACCTGAGGTGGACACTCTTGGTGCACCCCTTTGTGGGCTTTGTGCACAGTCTTGATGTAGTTAAGCCATGATTGTTGTAGGTATCACTGGGAGGAATTGACCTCCAGGCTAATTGGCTGTGAGAATCAGCTTTGTCTGCGGTGGGAGAACTTTTGTGCTGGAGACACCCTTATGGGGCAAGACTTGCTTCAGTGGGGCTTTGGTGCTCACTGAGTCTGCCCCCTGAGTATGTCCCTTATGGATCTGAGGAGTTGTAATCTGGATGGTCCCACTCTGACCACTGGGTACACTGGCTCTTGGATCTGTAAGGAGGTGCTAATTTAGCCTCTTCCTGAGGCTACCCAGCAGGAGCTATGGAGAGATCTGCAGATTCCTCTTCTTTGTTTGGGGTTTGGAGGTGCCCAGATGAGGCCCAGCTGTGAAGCAATGCAAGCTGCTGTGGGGCCTTGGGCCTTCTTTTGGATGTTCTGGGTCTCTCTGACCCAGCTGCAGTTTGTTAGGTAATTTTAGATTGCAAAGGGCCAGGTCATTCATATGCAAAAGCCTCTGCTCACAGCTTGAGTGGGGCGGGGTCTCAGGGGATCAACAGGGCAGAGCAAGCAGCTATGGCTGATCCTCAGCCCTGTCCTAAGAGGCCCTGGGTCTCAGTGTCCCGCGGTAATCACTGCAAGCACCTCTGAGAGAAAGCCGCCCTCGAGTTCTGCCCGATGCCAGACAGTTCAGTTTCTCCCTGTATGAGTCTGGGTCCCCAGAGAATCGCCTGGAACTGGAGTTCAGAGCAGTGGGGAGCTTGAGACTCCCTCCTGATTGAAAAAGACAACTGTGTCCTCAGTTGCCAGCCCTTTCCTTGTGCGCCTCCGTACCTCTGCACTTTACTTCTGCACCTCCTCTGAGTCTCAGTGTGCTTTCCTGTTTCCTTCTAGTTGTAGAATTTCCACTCAGCCAGCCTTTCTGTGGTTCTGGATGATGTCCATTTTGTCTTTTAGTTGTATTTTTGAAATGGTTGTGCGAGGCAGCAATTTCCGGTGTTTACCTATGCCGCCATCTTGGTTTTAAAGCAGCGATTTTCAACCTTTTTCATCTCATGGCACAGAGACTAATTACTAAAATTCTGCAGCATAACAAAAATATTTTTGCCAATATGACAAAACATAGGTATAATTTTGATTGGTTCACTCTGGACAGCTATCGTATTGGCTGTTCTCATTTTTTAATTTGACTATCTAAGGGAAAAGATCAGTGCCCCTGACTAAATAGTCAAGGATTGCATGTTTTAAAAATCCCTGCAGCACACTGGTTGAAAATCGCTATTCTAAGGTATCAGGGCGATCTTGACTTTTCTTTTTATGACTTTGACTATCAGTGAAAATTTATTATCTTGGACCCTCCTTTTAAAGCAGGTGCATCAGAACCTGAGTGGTTAAAGAGGATTAAATTAACTTCCAATTGTCATGCATCTCACTGGACTACAAGAGCTGGGAAGGCCCTGATTTTCTGAAGAATAAAATTTTGACTCTTGATTCATGGGTAATGTGGAGTCTCAACCTGACACCTTTTGACCTGAATAGCTGTAAAGAAACATCCAGCTCTTCTGTTGCCCACACAAAGAATTGAGCCTCACAGTTACCCATTACAGGTTGATTGTAGGCAGAGAGTCTCTGAACATCTCCCTAGAAGTAAGAGGTTTTCTACCCCTACTCTCCCAGACCATTATAGATTCTGTAAGGCAGGACAAGCTTTTGGAAATGGAAGATGAATGTAAGGGGGCAGAGCAAGAAGCTGGAATCCAAAGCAGAAGCCCATGAGAATAGGCTGAACCCTATGTCAGCTTTCTTGCCTCTGACCCCAGTGGTGGGTGTCCTGCATTGCTGGACCCTTTGTCATGGAACTCAACCCATAGTTCAGGTATAGGAATAGGAGAAGCTAAGGGGGGGCCCTGGGAAAGGTGGGACAGCTGTAGCCCCATCGTTGACTCACTTCAAAGAGGTAAGTCAGCACATCAGTGACAGTGTGTGTTAGCTACAAAGTGACTGTTGCTGCTCTCCCCCCATCAAACTTTCATTCCAAAGCCTCTCTGCGGCCCACCCTGACCAGAAACATACAGGAAAAGAAATTCAGAGAAATATAGTTCAGCCTCGGTAAGCTGACACATTACAAAGCCACCACAGTTCTTCCTTCATCAACTTGGAACCTATGCACATCTCCTTTACCCATAATTCATCTCCAAATAAAGACAATACCAAACCCACGTTTCTACCCAACATGATCCACCTGTACTACATACAACCCAAAACATTTATCCCTTTTCCCAGAAGAGGATACAAAGTCCCCCCCCCCGCCTTCCTTAAAATTTGGGATGGTGTTTTTCTTTTGAATTCCCAATATGCTTCTTCTTACCCCTATTACATACTGGCAACACCATTTTCTCTCAATGTTCAGGATCAATCACTCCAATGAGTTAAAGTAATGACCTTCTTTGCCTATTGATTCAGTGGCATGAAGAGCTCAAAGTGGCCAGGTGGCAGTTTCAGTTTCCAGGAGGACTCGTTTTTGTGTCCTCTCATGGAAGGACTATTCCCTCTGGAACCAAGACTTCTAGACCGGCAGGGCCTTGAGCTGTGAGGATAGGAAGTGAACATGTTTCTAGTGGATCACTGACGTTCACAGTGAGAGCAATCACTTTTGTTTCTACCCCTCGATTCCCCAGCTCATGAATCCTGCATCCTGGAAGGTGTTTCTCCAGCTTTGTAAGATGCTGGCACCATAACCGAGTCTTTAAAAGGCCATCCCACCATTTTGTAAGCTAATTGTTTCAGTGTGATGGAGAACACGAGAAGACCAGGGAACTCCATGAGATCCGGCTCTTTTCCACATTTTATTTGCTGTGAAAGAAGTTATTTGGTCAGAAGTGATACAGTGTGTAGTATCATGAAAGTGGAAAGTTATTCTGTAAGACCACCGAGAAGCATTTCAGGAAGGAAAGAAAAATCCATAGCAAGAGTAACTATTTCCTCCAGTAAAAACACTACTCCCAGCCATGCTAGAAGCAGTATACTTTAGTCAAACTGACACAGGTAGCTGGCTGACTCTCTGAGGAATGGTGGCTTACTGGAGGTTCAGTGTTGGTCTCTGCTGTTGGCAGACTGGGCACTCAGCAGTGGCTGCAGCCAGAATGACCATGGTGAGTGGACGTCCATGTTGCTGAATCTATACATGATCTCCATCCCTGCTACCAAGAACACTGTTTTCATGGTCCCATTGGACTATGACAGGAGTTCCTGGGTGACTGAATAGGATCATCAGGGGGAAATTGGTGTTTCTAGAAAAGCAATCTTTGTAACGGAAACCCTTTAGAAAGAGGGATTAAGTAAAGAAGTAGTTCAGAAAGAAGAAGGAAAAAGAGAAGAAACAAATTCGAAATCCCAAAATAGACAGCAGAGGTTAGGAATTTCAGAAATATCACAAAACAATACCTTGGGAATAGAAGAAAAAAAAGCAAATTAGTGAATATATGAAAGAACTGAGTGATTCATTTTATCTCTCAATATTTTCTCTTTCTCCCTTTAAAAAATCATTATCACACCAAAAAGAACATAAAGTCGATGTAAGGCGTGAGGGGGCATGGTTAAAATCAGGGAGACTAAGGGTGTCCTGAGGGAACAATGTGAAGGGACTGTGGCTCTCTGCAAATCCCTCTTGCTTTCTAAATCTGCACTTTCTGTTCCCACAGTCCCATTTTCACTTAAAATACTGTGTTAGAAGACAGTACGGAGTTTCCTCAAAAAACTAAAAATGGAACTCCCATTTGACCCTGTGATCCCACTTCTAGGAATATATCCCAAGAAAACAGAAACACCAATCAGAAAGGATATATGAACCCCTATGTTCACAGCAGCACAATTCACCATAGCTAAGATCTGGAAACAGCCTAAGTGCCCATCAGCAGATGAATGGATTGGAAAACTGTGATACATCTACACGATGGAATACTATGCTGCTGTAAAAAAGAAGGAACTCTTACCATTTGCAACAGCATGGGTGGAACTGGAGAGCATTATGATAAGTGAAATAAGCCAGTCAATGAAGGAAAAATACCACATGATCTCACTCATTTATGGATAATAAAGACCATTATAAACTTATGAAAAAAATAGATACAGAGGCAGAGCTGCCTCGAACAAACTGTCAAACTACAGCAGGAAGGCTGGGGAGGGTTGGGGGGCAGGAGGGGGAAGGGTAAGAGATCAACCGAAGGACTTGTATGCATGCATATAAGCATAACCAATGGACATAAGACACTGGGGGGTAGGGGAGGCCAGGGGATTGTCAAGGGCAGGGGAAAAAAGGAGACATATGTAATACACTTTGTAATACTTTAAGCAATAAAACAATAATAAATAAATAAATAAATAGGTCTGGAATTTAGGCAAGAATTTCTTCCTGCAGGGGGTGGGGGTGGCTGAGGAGAGGTCAATGTGGGGGGCGGGGAGGAGACTTTATGTAATACTTTAAACAATAAAAAATTTAAATAAAAAAATACTGTGTTACTGTTGCAATTGTTTTCTCTCCAGATGGAGAAAATTCCTTTGAACTTTCCTTAGCATAGCTATTTATTTCAATGCACAGATGATATTATTATTGGTATAAAAAGTGCAAGGATGCACAAGTCAGCTTTTGGTAGCCAATGTTTCATTATGTTCAGGTCATATTACCTAGTAGAATTATTGTGTATTTGTTAGTGTGTCACTTAAGTGAGTTTTCTTTATTCATATTTTTGTATCTGTCACTGACTGATTAACTGTTTTGCTTTTGCTTGTGTGGGATAGGAAGAAACTTTCCTCTACCCTCCTAGGTTCTTTCACTGGACTGGTCTAATAATTAAATTTATGTGAAACAGACAAGAGAAGATAACCACATTTAATTATATACGGATACATGGGAGCCCCACATACATGAGAGGCTCAGAGGCAGAAAGTCAAGGTGAGATAGGTATGGCATTCTGAGCAAAGGATAAAGTAAGGTGTCTTGGGGCTTTGGAGGGGAGGAAGGTCATTGCAGGACAATAAGATGAGCAGATGTTCAGGAATTAGTAGTTTGCCCTGCCATATACAGAGGTTGAAAAATGTTATCTCTGAGAATCTCTTATTATGGGCAAGGCCCCTAAATCAAATTCTTCTAGGTAGTTAAAGGGGGGGGGCAATAGTTTTTCTTGATACCCCATGGTCTTAGTTGACTTTAGTTCCAAATAATCTGCATATTACAGAGGCACATCTAGAGGTGACTTGTTCTGAACCCTTACACTTGCTGTAGGCCAAAGCCAATTCATCAAAATAACTGGTTTTATAACATTTGACTAGTAGATTCTACCATCTATGTTGTTACTTTTTTATGCCTCCAGCACTTTTATTATTTATTATTATTTTTCAATACCTATTGTTGAAAGTATTACATATGTCCCCCCCTCCCCCATGGACCTCTTCTAGCCTGCCTCCATCCCCTGTCCCCTCAGCCCCCACCCCTCTGGCCTTCACCACCCTATTGTCTGTATCCATGGGTTATGCATATATGCATACAAGTTCTTTGGTTGATCTCTTCCCATTCACCCACCCTCCCCCGCCTTCCCTCTGTGATTCCACAGTCTATTCCATGCTTCTAAGTCTCTGGATCTATTTTGTTCATCAGTTTATTTTGTTTATTAGATTCAACATATAAGTGAGATCATGTGATACTTGTCTTTCTCTGACTGGCTTATTTAGCTTAGCATAATACTCTCCAGGTCCCTCCATGCTATTATTTTTTCTAATAAATATCCCATTTAGTTATCTCAAGTATGCTCAAAGTGCCAAGTTAACATTATCTGTCTTGAATAATGTTCCTACTATGGACACAGAACAAAGAAAACTTTGAGAAAATACAGACCTAAAATACCTATTTTAGACAAATAGGAAAAGAAGTTTCAGTATTTAGGATTATATGTAGTACAATTTTACATAATCATATATAATATATGAATCAATTTTTTTTAGAGAGAGAGTGGAAGAAGGGGAAAGATACACACAGAGAGAAACATCAGTGTGAGAGAGACACATCAATTGGTTGCCTCCCGCATATGCCCCGAGGAGCCTGCAATCAAGGTATGTCCCCTTGACCTAGCTCAAACCTGGGACACTTTCGGGTCTGAGGGCGGAGGGCTAAGGGCTGAGGGCCGATGCTCTCTCCACTGAATCAAACCAGCTAGGGCTTGTAGGAATAGTTTTATAAAAAGTTCTTCCTGCTCTAGAGTTTTATTACTCCAAAAATGATCTGATACCACAGCATCAGAATCACCTGGAAGTTTCCTAGAAACAGTGAACCTCAGTCCCATCAAGGCATAGATTCTTCATTTTAGAACAACCAGGAGAAGGTCTTGAATTTTCCTCCCTTCTATTTCAGCCTGACGTCTTATCATGAAAAGAGCCCTTTTTCTCTTGCTTTCCTTGAGGAATACCCCTCTACCTCCTATTCACAAAGAGATCAGAATAAAGTTCTTATATCTGCTAGCCTATACTACCCCCCCCCCAAAAAAAAAGAAGTTTTCCCAGGTATCAGGTGAGTGCAAGCTTTGTTAGAAGGATGTAGGTAGGAAAACTCACTGCTCTTCAAGACTAGACTCGTGAAGTTCACCTGTGGTTGCTTTTCCAGTTCCAAAGTGTACGATTGGGATGGACACACCTGGCAGTTGGAGTAACCTCCTTGTGGGATTCTTACCTGTGGAGTAAGAGCTATCACAGTGGAGAAGGCCAGATGGAAGCCTGAAATTGCCCTTCCGCACACCTGCTCTCACGCTCTCTGATCAAGATGATGTAGCAAAGACAACGTCACAGTCTGGGTATTGACCGTGGACATTAGTCCACTCTTAATCTAAAGGGTGCAGGGGTGGCCGTTTCTATCATCTCTCCTCTTAATTAGTTGACTACTGTTTCCTCGCTCCTCTGTCTTTTACAGGACTTACCCCTATCAATCTCTTGCACTTCTATCTTGGTGGTAGATCCACCTTGGGACTCTATTTCTGTATCTCTCTTCCTTATTATAAAAACCTAATTCTTAGGTAATGAAGAGTTGAGTGTATTGAAGAATAAGTTCTTAATTTTCTATTATTTTATACTTGGAAAACAAACACAGGTATGGGTTTTCTGCTTCCTTCCTTGAGCGCCTGTATCAGCTCCAGTACGAGGCGACAAGGGGTGCTCACACAAGTGATCTTGTTCACTGGAAGCAAACCTCACAGCCCTCTATTCCCTTTCCTCTTTGTCAGATTTGGAAGCATTACCCAGCCAGGGTCCAGAATCAGTTATAATTTTAGGAGTAAAAGGATTAATGGTAATGAGATCTTATAGCATTTTTGTAGCATTTTATTTATGAC
>NW_005877761.1:0-8324 GCF_000147115.1 Myotis lucifugus | reverse complement strand
CAGTTCTTTTTTATTTTTTTTATTTAGTCTTGTATGTCATCTCCCCTCTCGTCGTTGAGGGGGTTGAAGTGGGGGAAGAGGAGGAAGAGGAAGGGGAGGAGGAAGGGGAGGAGGAGGAGAAGAAGGAGGGCAGATGAGGGGGAGGAGGAGGAAGGGGAGGAGGGGGAGGAGGAGGTGGGAGAGGCGGGTTGTGAGTAGGCGGATTGACCCAGTAACAATGCAGGGCCCTGTGAAATGTAAATATCAGATCAGTAATCAATCACTTTAAATGTCAGATAAAGAATCAATAATTTTTTAAAAAAATATATATTTTATTGATTTCAGAGAGGAAGGGAGAGGAAAAGAGATAGCAACATCAATGATGAGAATCATGGATGGCAATCCGGGCCTGTGCCCTGACCAGGAATCGAACCCCTGACCTCCTGGTTCATACGCTGACACTCAAGCACTGAGCCATGCCAGCCGGGCAAGAATCAATCCTTTTAATAAGAGCTCACCCAGAGCGATATTTGAGACAAACTCACACAGGAACTGTGGTGCATCGGAGCCTACGACAAGCCTACACTCCCAAATCTAGCCGTTCGTTTCCAGCCTCAGCATTTGCAGCCCGGGTGTTCTCTGCTTCGAACAAGACCCGAGACACGGGGGGAGGGCGTAGGCCTCGGTCGGCCCCGCTCCGCCGCGTTCCCCTGCACGGTTAGCCGGCGTGGAAGCTGGGGATGCAGAGACCATTCTGTTCAATAGGCTCAGTTACGGAGGATAAAGCCCAGAATACGGCCCCTTTTTCCTCCTTCGAACTGGCCCACTGCAGTGGCGTCCTCCCCAGACTTAATCCCCCCCCCCCCAATAAAACCCACACACTAAAGAATTCCAACGTTCTCTAGTTTAAAAAAAAGATCCATAGCCCGGCCAGCGTGGCTCAGTGGTTGAGCGTCAACCTACGAACCAGGTCACAGTTTGAATCCCAGTCGGGGCACGTGCCTGGGTTGCGGGCTCCATCCCCAGTGTGGGCCCTGCAGGAGGCAGCCGATCGATCCTCATCATTGATGTTTTTCTCTCTCTCTCCCGCTCCCTTCTTCTCTGAAATCAATAAAAATAAAAAACCCCAAACCTATGGGAGTGATTATCGCCTCTGTGGTTGAACAAAGTGAGAAGCATTATCTTTGACAATAAAATAATAACGGTTTTCCCGTTCTGCCGTCAGCCGTAACTACCGCACGAGTTCAGTTTGGGGTGGGAAGTTACTTACATTTTCGTACATATTTTGATTAGATAATTAGAAGATTTTTGTCTGCCACGTAACTATTTTTAGAGACATACTACGGTGGGTGTGCTGGTATGTTTTGCTCTCAGATGGCAAGTTTCCGATGCCACCAACAGTGCTGGGCCGGGACCAGCAGTGAAGACAAAGCCAGCCCTTTATCCTCAGACACTCACAGCCAAAGCGCAGAGTAGAAGACATCTATAATATATATAAAAGGCTAATTCGAAAAGTGTCCCCTCAGGAGCTCGACGGGGAGACAGGGAGTTTGATCGCTTGCTATGACGTGAGCTGACCACCAGGGGGCGGTGCGAAACGAGGGAAGGCCCGGGCTGGCAGCCCTGATAGCCGGCCAGGCCTAGGAACCCTACCTGTGCACGAATTTCGTGCACCAGGCCTCTGCTTTTTAATAATAACTCTGACTGTTGGAACAGTTTTAATATAGGGTGTCCCAAAATTCACGCAAGAAGTAATTTTGATAGAAAACACAGGTTTATAATTAAAAACTGTAAATTTTTTATTGATGCATAAAGTACACAGTCTAGGGTTATGTGTGGAATAGCACATCGGGTCAATGGCCTCCACGGCTTTGCTGGCACAGACGCAAAGCTGCGGTCTTCATTGGTCTTCATCGTCCCTGCTCCTGGGCCGTCATTGGTACTTGGTGATGCTTATCAAATTGAAGGGATTGACATCAAAGGGCAACAGATATTAGAATCTGATTCAATAAGCCAAGTAAAATTAGGCTTTTATTTGTTGTTGTTGTTGTTAATGCTCATGCAAAATTCAAATCTTGCGTGAATTTTGGGACACCCTTTACTACCGTTTCATAGCAATGAGGGCGGTTACCGAGGAATATACTGAAGAGACGTTGGTGCTGCTAATCACCTCCTGAATCTCCTCTATCCTCCCGACAACCCGCCGGACCAGGGGCTGACATCTCCGAGGCATCCTCCAGGACATAAGCGTTTCCCTGGAGAGGCTCAGAGTCGGGAATGAGACTCAGTCCTCTGACCGGAAGGGCCTGCTGGTCACCCTGAGGACGCATCACGGGGTCTTCCCATGGGATGTGGGGGAATGTGGGTGTGAGGGGGAGCGTGGGAGCGGCAGGTCCATTTTGTTTCCCCCCTCATCTCACAAGGGCCTCAGGTGTCTACCGTCAGCCTCGTTGGGAAAAATAAATAAAGGAAACCTCAACCGGGGCTGCAGTGTGGACGGCCTGCAGGGGGAGCTCTCCCGCCTGCCTGCTCATCCAGTAGGCGGAAGATTTTCTCCTCCCCTGGCAACAGCCCAGCCAATGAGAGACTGTCACGGCCCAGCCAATGAAAAGCCGCTGGACTGTGAACTCCCAGCTTCCTCCGCTGGACTCTTTGTTTACAACAGCTCCTCCCAGCTCCCCGCTTTCTTCTATGAAACCAAGCTCGTCTCCTTGGGTCTCTGGACTTGCCTGGTTTTGCCTTAGTTCCATGTTCCCAGCTCGGATTCTTTCCTCTTCCGGAATAAGCCCATTTTGGCTGGTAAGGTAACTTTTATCTTTAAGGTCAAAGGAAGCTGTGACATCATGCAAGAGCCCAGCGAACGATGGGAAGAGGACAGATGGCCATTAAGTGGCTTTAAGCTTACATCTCTCATGACTCCAATATTTTTTTTAAAGTATATTTTATTGATTTTTTACAGAGAGGAAGGGAGAGGGATAGAGAGTTAGAAACATCAATTAGAGAGAAACATTGATCAGCTGCCTCCTGCACACTCCCTACCGGGGATGTGCCTGCAACCAAGGTACATGCCCTTGACCGGAATCGAACCCGGGACCCTGGAGTCCGCAGGCCAATGCTCTATCCACTGAGCCACACTGGTCAGGGCTCATGACTCCAATATTAAGTCTGCACTTTCTGTCAAGCAACATTTTGAAAAATGCCGTCATTATCTCGTGACTGGCACCATTACATCACTATGTTATTGCAAGTGTTGACAATATTTACTTAGAGAATGTCAATATTTACAATCAATACTCCACAGTTTCTGCCAACTTGCCTTGGTATTTCTCTTAAAAAAAAGAAGAAGAAGAAGAAGAAGAAAGAGAGCCCTGGCTGGTTTGGCTCAGTGGATAGCGGTCGGTCTGCGGACTGAAGGGTCCCGGGTTTGATACGGGCCAAGGGTACCTCGTTTGCAGGCTCCTCCCCAGCCAGGGGCCTGGTCAGGGCTCATGCAGGAGGCAGCCAATTGATGTGTCTCTCTCACATCGATGTTTCTCTCTGTCTCTCACACTCTGTTCCACTCGCGAAAAAACAATGGAAAAAGAACTTCGGGAGATGAAAAAAAAAGAAAAAGCCCATCCTCACCCCATTCTCCAACACTAAATAAATGTGTTTGCCTACAGCGAGGGCATATGCTGCGAACGGCACAGTGAAATTAGCTTAATCAACGCTTATAATTAAAGGGGAATCATTTTTTATTCCAACCAACTTGCGCTTAACAGGACTGATTACCTTGTTTTGGGAAGGCGACGATAACCATGAATTATGGGTCGCTGGCAGGGAGGGAGGCAAAATTAGCTCCCGGGCTTCTTTCCAAAGTCAGGGCCAATTGATGACAGGGTTTGATATTGGCCAATAATATTTTAAAAGCCTTGACAACTTTCTCAGCCCTGCTGGTTACAGGAACGTGTGAGACCCGGATGCGGTGACACGTGGGGAGGTAGCCGCGGCCTCTCGTCGGAGTGTTAGCGGACCGTCCTCCAGGCGACAGCGGGGTGACCTCTCCCTGGACGTCCCCACTCCCCATGACGGGCGGCGTTTTTAAGTTTCGCGACAAGGAGCACCGGACGCCCGAGATGCAGAGAGCTGCTCTCGCGTCGCTCACACAAACGGGCGCCGGGCTAAGGTCAGCCCGGGTTCTCACCGGACGGCGGCCCAGGTGAAGGGAGTGACTGCGGAGAGAGCTCAGAGTGCAGGGAAGAGCCCGGGACCCGCCCTGACCGGTGTGGCTCAGTGGATAGAGCGTCGGCCTGCGGACTGAAGGGTCCCGGGTTTGATTCCCGTCAAGGGCATGTACCTGGGTTGCGGGCACATCCCCAGGAGGGGGTGAGCAGGAGGCAGCTGATCGATGTTTCTCTCTCATCGATGTTTCTAACTCTCTATTCCTCCCCTTTCCTCTCTGTAAAAATCAATAAAATATATTTTAAAAAAAGAGCCCAGGACCTTATAAGGGGTTTATCTGGCCATTATTATCACATTTATTATTTTCTCGCAGCCGTGATAAATAATTTAAAAACAGCATTGATTTTTAAATGTTTTATTTATCTATTTATTTAACCAGTTAACTGCCACGCGTCCAAAACGAAAACCATCTCCACACGCCATAGATGCTCACGGCGCACGAAGGGTGAATAGGGAAAAGGTAATTGAAAAACACAGGGATTTGGCTAATCGTAAGACTGATTCGAGTAGTGGTGTCTTCCACATGTTCTGTTCTCCTTTTATGGATTCTCTGTGCGAGGCCTCTGTCCGCATAGGAACAACTGTTAAAGGAACACGAAGGCAACATTTATCTTTACATATTTTTGCAAGAAGATGTTTGCGTGGTCAGGAGCTTCTTAGGACACCTCATTACCGACGGTGCTTACGAAAGAATTATTAAGGGGCATACTCTCTGTCAGAAATGTCATTTTTAAAGCGAAGTAATTTTGAAAATAAAAAGAACGAACAAAATCCTCCTGTAATTTAATTATAACTGAGATCAGGGAACTTCAGTCCTTTACCCAGATTCAAGGGTCAGGTAATCCTTCCTTTTCCAAAAGCTCAGGCAAAATATCAAGACAACACACACAGCTTAGCAGATAAACTAGAGAAGCAGCCAGTCCAATAAAGTCTGAAACCAGGAAATGCCACGGGCGGCAGGTTTATTACAGCCGCTCACGATGGATTTAGGCGGCGCGAGGGCCTGGACACCCCACGTTTCATTTCAGGGCGCAGTGTCCGCCCAGCCACCTGGGACTGGGGTGGAGGGGGGGGGAAGGTGGGCGGGGCACGGGGTTAATGGGAGGCTGCCAGTCCGAGCGGAGGAGGCGGGACCCGCACCCTCCCTGTCCCACACGCGGCCGCGGGTTTACTGGGCCCGAGACGTTCCCATGGGAAACCTCTGTGTGAACATAAAGGGAGACATGTCAGGAGTGTTTGGACGGGCCGAGCGGCTGCGTGAAAATGCGCATCTTTTATTAACCACAGGCACTTTGTAGACGGAGATTAGGCTCCCGGCTTGGGGCTCCCGTCCCAGGTTATTGTGGGGGGCGGGGGGCAGTTGGCCTGTGATGACGGATGGGCTTTGGCAAAGCCCTCACTTTCTGTAAGCTGTGCGCCAGCCGACCCTCCTCCCCCTTGGTGTCTTTTAAAAATATATATTTTTAATGTAGATATAAATATTTTATTGATCTCAGAGAGGAAGGGAGGGGGAGAGAGATAGAAGCATCCATGATGAGAGAGAGTCATGGACTGGCTGCCTCCTGCACGCCCCACACTGGGGATCGAGCCCGCAACCTGGGCGTGTGCCCTGACTGGGAGTCCGACTGGGAGTCCGACCGAAGTCCAACCGTGACCGCCTGGTTCCTGGGCCGACCACTGGGCGACACGTTTCTGTCTGTAAGGACTCGCTGTGCTGTGGCATTAGCCGCCCACGGTCAGAGGCTGCAGAGCGGCATCTGAAACCATGTTCCATGATCTCCTCGATTCGAACTCGTGTCTGTGGCTGGCCCTGCTTCTCTGGTGTTGATCTGGGTGGGCATTCGCATCATCACGTCCACCAACCCATGACGAAGGCATCTTCATGCTGTGCCCCCCTCACCCCGCACAGGGCATTCAGACACCTGCTCCCCTGTGACCACAGACAATGCCTAATCCTAACCCTAACACTAATCCTAACCCTAACTCTAACCCTAACCCTAACCCTAACCCTAACCCTAGCCCTAACCCTAGCCCTAGCCCTAGCCCTAACCCTAACCCAAGCCCTAACCCTAACCCTAACCCTAACCCTAACCCTAACCCTAGCCCTAGCCCTAGCCCTAACCCTAACCCAAGCCCTAACCCTAACCCTAACCCTAACCCTAACCCTAACCCTAGCCCTAGCCCTAGCCCTAACCCTAACCCAAGCCCTAACCCTAACCCTAACTCTAGCCCTAATCCTAATCCTAACTCTAACCCTAACCCTAACCCTACCCTAGCCTTAACCCTAAACCCTAACCCTAGCCCTAACCCTAACCCTAATCCTAACTCTAACCCTAACCCTAACCCTAACTCTAACTCTAACCCTAGCCCTAACCCTAACTCTAGCCTTAGCCTTAACCCTAACCCTAATCCTAACTCTAACCTTAACCCTAACCCTAATCCTAACTCTAACCCTAACCCTACCTCTAGCCCTAATTACTTTTAAGGTTTCCAAGAGACCGAGAAGACATGAGAAATACAGAAATGGGGAGAAAATTCTAATATGTGTTCTTGGTTTTGTTTGCTTTTTCAATGACGCTTATTTAGCGTGCACGCAGGTACAAGAAGTGAAGGCGGAAGTCAGGCTCCCAGCGGGCGTCTCCCCTCACCTCAGGCTCCTCGGGCCCCGCGCTCCCTCTGAGAAGAGGACGGTCTGGCCAAGAAAGTCTGGCGAAGGATTTGTTCATTCGGGACTCGGCGCCTTTGAGTCCGTTCTCATTGGTGCCCCCGTGGGAGCAGACCCCGCCTGGCACCAGCTCACTGATGTTCTGAGTCACGTACGTTGGTCTTCGATGATGGATGGCCTCGAGCGTGTTCCGGGGCGTTTTATTTTGTATCATACATTTTACCCAAACCCCCTTGAATTATTTAGTTAGAATTAAAAAAAGAGGCAGCCATCCTTCCTGTCATTTTCCTCTTTGGATTTTCCCACCCAGCAGGACCTTAAATTATTCCAATATCTTGCACCAACCACAGGCATAACAAAATCGTATGTAAAATTTAGGTCCCATCAATATTTTCTGACCCAATAAATGGGTTACGTGTCCAAAAAATCCTTCCAGGCAACGATAAATATGTCAAAACAATATAAAAGTATGGCATCGGAAGCTAGCTGTGGGTTACTCCATGTATGATTAAATATAGGCTTGAATATACACCCTCCCGTGCCCTCTTCAGAGCTGACACACCAGAATCCAATTTTGATGGACTATTTTTTTTAAGAAAATATGTTTTCATTGGCTTCCTGGTCCATAGGTTGACATTCAACCACTGAGCAGGTTCGATTCCAGTCAAGGGCACGGGCCTTGGTTTCGGGCTCCACCCCGGGCCCTGGTCGGGGTGCGTGCAGGAGGCAACCCATCGATGGTTCTCTCTGACATCCATGTTCCTCTCTCTGTCTCTCCCCCTCCCTTCCACTCCCTCTGAAAGTCAATGGAAAAGTATCCTCAGGTCAGGATTAACAAAAAAATAAAAATAAAAACAAAAGAAGCGTTCGCCTCTCGGCAGCAAAGCCCCCGAGCAGAAACACCCACTTGTCCTTCATGACCTGCAGACCCATCCGTACCCCGACTTTGGACGAGAGCCCCTTCTGCGTTCCTTTGTGTTTCCCGGAAATCCTGCTGCCGAGCTGCCTCCTGGGTGACGGTATTTCCAAGTCCCTCTGGGGAGAGCAGATTATAATTAACGTGATTGCTAATTGTGTGTTTCGAATTAGCTGCTGCCGACTGAGGCGTCACACAAACAACTGGGTGCTGCAGGGAGGCGATGGCCGGGCAGTCGCTGCTCTTGGGGGAGCCTGTTCCTCATGTTCTGCTTCCCCGAGGGCAGCCTGTTTGGAAAGCGGCGGAGGAGAACCTGGAGACGGTCCTGCTGCCGCTCACCGTCGTCCACACGCAGGAGGGGCCGGAACAGCCAGCTCGGCGCGGCTCAGGGGTTGAGCGTGGACTATGAACCGGGAGGCCATGGTGGACTCCAGGTCAGGGCACTAGCCTGGGTTGCAGAGTCCATCCCCACCAGTAGGGGGCGTGCAGGAGGCAGCTGATCCACGATTCTCTCCCATCACGGATGTTTCTCTCTCTCTCTCC
>NW_005877760.1:0-8330 GCF_000147115.1 Myotis lucifugus | reverse complement strand
TGTCTGTGAGCAGCTCCTTGTTGTCTGTGAGCAGCTCCTCGTTGTCTGTGAGCAGCTCCTTGTTGTCTGTGAGCAGCTCCTCGATGTCTGTGAGCAGCTCCTCATTGTCTGTGAGCAGCTCCTCCTTGTCTGTACCCAGCTTCTCGTTGTCTGTGAGCAGCTCCTCGTTGTCTGTGAGCAGCTCCTTGTTGTCTGTGCGCAACTCCTCGTTGTCTGTGCACAGCTCCTTGTTGTCTGTGAGCAGCTCCTCGATGTCTGTGAGCAGCTCCTCATTGTCTGTGAGCAGCTCCTCGTTGTCTGTGAGCAGCTCCTCGTTGTCTGTGCGCAACTCCTTGTTGTCTGTGAGCAGCTCCTCGTTGTCTGTGAGCAGCTCCTTGTTGTCTGTCCGCAACTCCTCGTTGTCTGTGCACAGCTCCTTGTTGTCTGTGAGCAGCTCCTCGTTGTCTGTGAGCAGCTCATTGACCCGGGTCTGCAGTTTCTTGGTGACTGTGTACATCTCCTCTTGCTCCCCTTTCAGCTTCTCGTACCGGGCCTTCCAGTGGTTCACCTCCAGCTGAAAATCATTCAGGGAGCTCTGAAGCTTCTTGCTGTGGTTCTTCAGCTCCTCCTGCTGCCCCTTCAGCCCCTCATACTGGGCCTGCCAGAGATACACCTCCAGCTGGGTGTCCTTCAGGGAGGTTTGAAGCTTTTTAGTGTGGGACATCAGCTCCTCCTGCTCCCCCTTCAGCTGCTGGTGCAGGAAATTGGCCCTGGGGTTGGAGAAACACAAGGCCATGGGCTGAGGCGCACTCACAGGCTCTGTCCCAGTTGTGCAACCTTAATCAAAACTGCAACCTCTCTGGGCCTCAATTTTTTTCATGTGTTAATGAATGGTTGAACAAAATCAGCGGTTTTCAAACAGTGTTCATTGGGGTTCTAGGAGGCTACCCCAGGTGCCCCACTGCGTACTGGGGGAGAAGGACAGGCAGGCTCCGACACCACTACAACAGAGCATCCCTATAAAAGTCCTTTCTACGTGAGGCTTTGGCACATCTGCCTACTTGGAAAAAAACGTTCTTTGATTCAAACATTTAAACACTGAATCAGAACATTTCTGCTCTAAGACTCTATGTCTATATCCAGCTCTTCTCCCCAATTCCAAGCGCCTTTCTAATTGCAACTACTGAGATACACAAAATAGAAGATTCTGGAGTGTTACCTAAATCCACTTAAATTATTGTCATCATCATCATCATTATCACCCAACTGGGATTCCTTGGGGAAGATTTATACCGAAAAAGCTCATAGGACCAGAGGCTCATGGACTCAATGTGAACACAGGTGTGTGAAGTTTGGCCCACACAGCTTTTTAAAAACTTTTTGACATTTACTTATTTTGTTCTATTCTTTTTCATTTTAAAGTGTGTATGGTTTTATTAATTAACGTCTCTCCAATAAAGTCAACTAAAAAAATAAAATAACATCAAGAAGAAACAGAACAAGATAAAAAGATTCTCCATTGTAGTCCTATGAATACTCGCAGGTTAGATTTAAGGGTCCCCGGCCTCAAATATGTTTCCAGGTCCTCCCAGTCCTCTGTCCCGCCCAAAAAAGCAGATTAATAAAAAACACAAACAAAACAAAAAAATAATTACTGTATCAGCATTCCAAAATTTTAAGGTACCCATCAACATTCAGATATCTTCTTCTCAGGAAAGAAAAAAAAAAAAAAAGAAAGCATAGAGAAGGAAGACCTGGCAGTCCATCCTGCCTCCCAGCTGACAGCCTCTAGCTGGGTCTAGCTGGGTGTATTCTCCACCAGGGCCTGGTCTATCGCTGACTCTCCTTCCCCACCTGCTGGACCTGCCCGGCCACTGCAGGCAGCTGAGTTTACAGCCCCACAGCACATGTTAAATCAGGGCTGTGGGAAGGAAGGCTTCATGTGGTCACGCCTCTGGGTTGAGGCAAGACTTGGATTCGAATCCTGCCTGTGTCACGAACTAGGAGCATTGACCTTGAACAAGTTGTTTAATCTCCCTGAGCCTGTTTCCTCCTCTGTTGCTGTGGATTTTTTAAAGGATAACAATAGCTCAGTCAATTCTCGTGATTCACAGCATAATGTTCTACCCAACCACGCGAACCCTGAATGAGTGAGTACTGAACCTGTTCCCACCGGTTCCTGGGAGTCTCTGGTCACATTTTGTCAGCTCATTAAGACGTAAAGACGCCTCGTGTAATACACTCAGAGCCAACAGCACCATACCTGGGCCCGAATGACCCTTGTGTGCCACTCGAATATTCCCCATGAGGCCCAAGTGCAGCATTGCACTTGGGAACACTAGACAGCACTTCAGCACTCCATTTTGGGGCCATTTCAAATGGCGAAATCGCCACCGAAGTGCAGAAAACGGAACACCATGGCACTCAGTGGCCCATGAAGAGGACGCTGGTTGGTGAGAACTGAAACACAGCTGGGGTCAAAGGCCTTGTTCAACCTCAGCTGCAAATGTGCACATCAGGCGACTCCAGTATCTCCCACTCTGGGCACGTCCATGACAGGCCACGGGCACTGATTTGGGGGTCACCGGTACATTTCAGCCAGGAGGTGAATTCACAAATGGGAATGCATGGAAGCTGAGGACCAAGCCTCTCCTTCTCACGGGATCACTGGTGTTAGAGGATGCAGGTGCCCCTGCCCGACAGTCATCAGCATCATAACTGTGGGAGGGAACGTTGGCCAAACCTAGACAATGCCCCATCCCAGCTGCCGAGTTATTTGTTCCAGCCACCAGCTGGAGTCCCCTTTACCTCGTTACCCACCAGCTGCATCCAGGGCAGGGTTGGTAAAAATGCACCATCACCAGGGGTCTCACTTGAGCTCAGCTCAGCAGGTGCTGAGTGAGTGGGTCAGACTGACATCCCAGCAGAGGCCCTGCAAGGGGCCTGGTGGTTACCTGTTCAACTCTCGCTGCAGCCTCTGGTTCTCCTCTGCAGCCATGGCGCTTGTCCTCTGCTCCTGCTGCAGAGCCTCCTGCTCTGTGGTCAAGAGCGTCCCCAGCTGATCCAGCGCCACCTTATGTTGGATCTGGTCCTTGTAGCTGTTGAAGGGAAACATACCCACTAGGAATGGGCACCCAGGGAGACCTCAAAGCCTTGGTGAGCAGCTTCTCTCTGCAAGCTGAGAGAGAATGAGATGGACAGGGGATGGGGCTGGACAGAGAGAGGGATAGACACTGGGCCAGCTCGGGGGTCTCCTGCAGCCCAGAAGCCAAGCCCTCTGCTCCCACTCGACATGTCTCCATGGTCCCTTCCATCCCTGTCAAAGCAGCCTCCCTCCTACATCCCACTGGGAACAAAACCACTGTTTTCTGGACTCCACACCCTTCTCAAAGAAACCACTGCACATACAGCACAATTCCACAGCCAATAACAGCTGATGCCCCTCACCGGGCCCTGGGTGAGCCCTCCGCCCCAGCTCAGGAACAGCAGTCTCTCTGCTCTGAGCCAGGCAGCTTGGGGGCCAGAGGCTTGCCTGGTGAGGCCCAAGCAGCCATAATGGGCAGCTGCACACCCTGCTCCTCAAGGCACCCCCAGTCCAGCCCTTGCCCTCGCTCTCCCTCAGCCTCCCCCTCAGCTCGGGCTTTTATTTCCTTCCTGTCTCAGTCTGCAGAGGGTCCCGCACAGCCTCTCTGGAGGGCAGCAGAGCACAAGAGGGATCCCCTGACCAGCTCTAGGCTGTTCCTCCTCCTTCAGGAACCTTCCCTGTTCAGGTGACTCAGGGGCCTTCCCAGGTCCAAGGTGGAGACTGAGGCATCACCTTTCAATCTTCCCCAGGCAGGCAAATGCCTTTCCAGACCTCCTTCCTGAGGTGTCCACACCCAGAGACAGGCTGACAGAGACCAACCAGGTTCCATGGTTTCAGCCCCTGACCTCAGCCCTCCATCCCGCCCCCCACCATCCCATATCAGCTGTATTTGTACCATCTGCCTGGAGCCAAGACTTGTGCAGACTCAGACGCAGACTCAGATACCTTCTGGGCAGCTGTTGGAAGACAAACTTTCCTTCCTGTGGCCTTTAGCCACAAGTGGAGGCTGCCCAGACATGGGAAATGGAAGGTGGGGATGATGGCTCTGCTGGGCTTTCAGGGCGGCGATCTTTCTCATCCAGGTTTGACAAACAGGGCTATGGACCATTAGGGTCCCCACCTCCTGCTTCCCTGTTGTGTCTTGGAAAAGCACAGGATCAAGCATATCGCAACCATTAGTAACAACCCTCCTGCAGGGCAGAAACTGAGAGTCCTACTCCCCACTGAATCCTGGGTACGAGGCTGGACACCCAGTACATGTGCACCAGGGGAACAAAGGAGCGAGTGTCCCAGTCACGTGTCAGGTGAAATGAATACAGAGCCCCTGGCCTGTGTTCCAGGCACCTCCACCTCCAACCTGCATCCTTGCTGCAGACACACCAAGGGCCTCCAGCTATCTGTCCAACCAGCAAAAACCATTGAGTCACACAGTAGGTCCATGAAGCAAGGAGTCATAGGCAGAACAATGAACTCCTCCCTCAGAGCAGTCAAATGCCACCTGCACAAACCTTCCCATGTGAACAGACATAAGAATATATCCACACGGTTATCATAGGGCATTGAGGGTAAGGCCCGCAGCGCCTGGTGCGGGGTGGGCACCACAGGAGGCTCCCATCAGTAGTCAGCTGGGTGCATTCCCACCATGTTAGACAGCACCACGCGACCAGTGGGTGCTCACTAAGCATCTCGTGAACACAGGATGGGTGCGGAGGAGGCAGAGAAGGAGATGCCAAGAGGCAGAAGATACTAATTCTGGTGGGAAGAAATGAGAGTCTGATAGGAGCAGACGTCCCGGCACCCCCAAAGGAAGGGAATCTGGGTGGAGAAAGGGGTGGAAGGCTCTGCAGAGAGTCCACAGGAAGCACTGGGTGAGTGTTTAAATGAACATCATCACCCCCAAGTTCATGCAGCAGCAGGCGCCCTGCACAGGCTCTGCAGGCTCAGTGCCCTCCCTGGTCCCTGTGATGCCAAATCCTTGCACCTCACCTGCTCCTAGGGAAGCCCCAGCCTTTGCCTGGCATTTGCTGAGGCAGAGGCAAGGGAAGACCTCAGCAGAGATAACTCACAAGCACAGAAAGTGGACAGCTCCCTCCTGCGCTGCTCCAAGTGTGGGAGAGCCTCTCTTTAGCGCATCTCTCCCCTCCCCCCCCACACCTTGGAGTTCTCTGTACATCTCACTTTCCCCAGGCTCTGGGTCCCACTGCACCTGCTGGGGCCATTGCAATCAGGGATCTGCTTGGCTGGAGCTCAGCTGAAGTTGGCTGACTACATGCACACAAAGCCCTGATTTTGAAAACATGCAAAGTTAAGATTTATGCATCTGTAAGGAATCAATCACATCAATTTTACCTTTAAAAAGGTATATGGAGAGTCAGAGGTAAAGGTGACATGAGAATGGCAGAGGATTGGTAATGCTGCTGCAGGTGATGGGAACACGGGGTTTTCACTATACTATTCTGTACACGTCCATATATTCAATACTTTCCAAAATTAAAAGTAAAAAAAGAAAATCAGAAGCCCAGACTTTGAGACATGGACAGGGAAAAGGCCTGGCGACCTCGGTAAGGCACGCCCCTGAACATCGGCAGCTGTGGTGACTTCCCCTCCTTGTCCTTGGTTTGGAGAGAAAAGGAAAAGGGGGTAGGAATGCCCAGGGGAGCTGGGTCCCCAATGCTGACACCTGGTTTCCCTGAGCCGGGATTAGTGGGCACACCCTTCTCCCCTGGGGGACCCTCCTGCCCCTCAGTCTCCAGCCGCACCAACTCTACATCGCTGAGGGAGATGGTGGATTTCCTTCTCTTCAGTGTGAAGCAGCGGGACCAGAGGAAACATGAGGGAACAGAGTGAAGGGGGGACAGGAGCCCGGGGAGCCCGTCAGTCACCCCCAGCCGCAGGCACGCACCTGTCACTGAGCACCTTGCTCTCCAGCTCCAGGGTCCGTCGCAGCAGTGTCTTCTGGCGGCTGTACTCATCCATGAGGGCCTCATGTTCCCCAGACAGGTGCTCATGGAGCGCGCCCAGGCATGCGTGTTCCCGCTGCAGGGCCTCATGGGCTGCCGCCAGCTGCTGGTGCTGGAGCTGCATGTTCTTCTCTATGAGCGCAGTGAGCGAGGCGCTCTGGGGGCTCAGAGTGGAATTTTCCACCTTCCAGGAGGGAGAAGGGGCTGATGCCTCACCAGGTTCAGGCCCATTGGGACCACAAACTCCGGATCCCTGGATCCCCACATCCTCCCACACAGGGAAGGGCCAAGAGAAGGTCAAGTTTTGACACAAAAATAGCAGGACCCTCAGGACTGGCAAAACCCAGCCGTGCTGAGGACAGTTCTACCTGCACTCAAGGAACTGCTCTGGGAAGGCCCATGGCAGAAACAGACTGTCACATGGGCCTAAGCTTAGTCCTGGGCCCCTGTCTACACATGTGACTTTTCTTGAGCAATTTATGTCCTTTCTCTGGATAACCTCCTTGGGTACCCTCTCTGACCACTTTGAAAAGTACATGGAAAATCAGTAAGGACATAGAGAACCTGAACAGCAATACCAACCCAATTAACCGATATTTTCATAACATCCATCCAACTGCATTCAAACCACCAGAGAGTTGAACAGGGAGGAATCCGTCCTAACTCATTCTGAGGCCAGAATTACCCTGGTGTCCAGCTGCTTGTCCCGCTCCAGACCCTCGGGCTGCAGGGTGTCCAGAGATGTCTGCAGCCTCTGGTTCTCCAGCAACAGGTCCTGGCTTTCCCGCTCCAGGGCATGGACCCTTTCGGGGGCCGTCGTCAGGGTGCTGACCTCCATGGCCAGCTTCTCATTCTCCTCCTGCAGCCTATGCAGCTCCCTGCTCCAGCTCCTGCGCCCGTGCCGCCTTCTCCTTCACCTGCTCCAGATCCTGGTGCAGCTGCTGCCGCTCCCACTCCAGCTTGCTGACTGTGCTGCTGGTCTCCATCACTGTCTGGTGGAAGACTTTGTTCTCATTCTCGATGTCCTGCAAGCAGGCCTCACTGCTGGCCTGTGAACTCTCCCGTAGCGAAACCACCACTTGTTCAAGATCCTTGATCTGCAGGAAAACACAATGGAAAGGACACAGGCGTGATTTCGGTCCAAACTGGGAGCCCAAAGTGTATGCCTGGAATGTTCATCTCATCATGGACCCAAAGGACGTCCTAACGTTTCCCAAAGGCCTGATATGGACACAAGGTGAAGGGCATGGAGATCCCCACCCAGACAGTTCAAGTCTAAACACTTCCACAGAAGCCAGATGACTTAGAAACAGAAACCGCATCTTCTCTTAAAACAATGAAAGTGATTTCCTTTTGCTTTTTACCCTGGTCCACAGTGGCCCGAGAGCTGACTGCCCACCCCTGTGGCCGCTCCTCACACCACTCTCCCCTACAGACATTGCACATGATCTTCCCTCTGCTGTGAATGCTCACCTGCCTCCACCCCCAGCCTCCAGGTTCTCTGGCTCCTTCTCATCCTCCAGGGCTCAGTGTGATTGACTACACTGCAGGGAAGCCCTGCACCACGATTCTAAATGTCCTGCACCTAATAAGACTCTCCCTGGACCCACGTATATTCCCTCAATAGCACAGGTCTGAAGACACCTGACTTGTCACCTATCATTCAACCTGCTAGACTGGAAGGTGTATCAGGGGAGGGTGGATGCATGTCTCTTATGTATACACAGCACCACCCCAAGCCCCCTTTTTTGCTCTATAGAGGCTGAAGAACTCAAGTACTGATACCCAGCCTCCCTTGCAGCTAGGGTTAGTCATGTGTCAGGTGTGGCCAATGAGATGTCCACAGAGGATCCCAGGAGGCCTTCCCTCTGTCTCTTCACCCTCCACATTCTTCCTGCCCACTTCTTGGCGAGGTACAACAGCCACGGCCAAGATTGGCAGAGCAGGAAGGGAGAAGCCTGGTTTCTGGGTGGTGTCCCTGAGCCGCTGCCCCAGCACTGGGCTGCCTACCCTAGGACTTCCTGTAGTGTGAGGCAGATCAACCCTGGAGGTTCTCCAGAGCTCTGAGCGTGAAGCTGGACATTTGAAGGGGGATCTTTGTCCTGTGGGCTGTCCCATGTGCTGCAGGACATTTAGCAGCATCCTGGCCTCTCCCACCACAGCCAGGAGCACAGCCAGGAGCACCTCCACTCTCCTCCTCCAAGTCATGACAATCATAAATAATATTGCCAATGTCCCATGAAGTAATAAACGACTCCCCTCCTGTATATAAAATATATATATATGTAACATACAAACAAATATAA
>NW_005877759.1:0-8332 GCF_000147115.1 Myotis lucifugus | reverse complement strand
GGTTAACTGTTACATTTTTCTAAGGAAAGTCAAACTCTAGTCAGCAACAAAGAGTAGTGTATTATTGTATAACTTGTCTAATCTAATTGAAGAGATGGATAGATTAATTTAAAAAACAACTTTGTTGAGTACTTTCTTGGCTACTTGCCATTTTTAAATGGTCCCCAATAATGGTTTTGTAGAATTTCTGTTACCTAGTGTGCATTAAATTGAATGCACTTAAGTCCTGAAGACTCTCAGCTAGTTTAATAATGCAGATTAAAATACTAGAACATTACATGTATAAATAAATCTTCAATAATTATGTCTTGTGCTTTTAACAAAACTGGACAAAACAAGTTCAAGAAAAAAAAAATACAAAAACAATAAAGTTACAACTATAAAATCTATAAATATAATGGGTAATAATACTTCCTAAGACAAATATTCGTATATGTATCTTTAAAATTTCTGTCTTAAGAAATAAAATACATTTATATTCTTTGTATCTATGCATATGTATCTTTAAAATTTCTGTCTTAAGAAATAAAATACATTTATATTCTTTGTATCTATGCATCATGTATCTATCATCTACCTATCACTTCTGTATAATATTTTGACATTATTATAATGCATTGAGATGACTTTAAAAATAATTTACAGAATTGATAAATTAGATTTGATTATCAAATATTTAAACACTTTAAAATTATAAAATTACTTAATTTTTATGTTCTATTTTCTAAATATTTCCCCCCTTTAAAGAATACCATAAATAATAACATTAAAACCTGAAATGCAGTACCTAGAAATAATTTTATATTATTTTTAAATATAATATTAAATTTATAAATTATCTTTTAAGTTTCATGTGTATATTTTTATAAGCTTCTTATCTATTATTCAAAATAATTTTCTTAATTTTGAAGTATATTTTCTTAATTTTTGTCTGCCTTATAAAAGTCATTTATACAGGTTTTCAATAATTAGCAGTGCATTTTAATTTATTAGAATCTTAAAATTTTCTGAATGGACAAACATGTTCATTTATGAAACCAATATCACATTTGGTTCTTAAAAACCTCTGATACAAATATCATTATTCCAATTTTGATAAAGAACACAATTAAATTAAGATGTATTGGTAACTTTGTTATGTGAGATTGAATAAGACACAATTTCAATACAAATGGTTATGACTTCAAATTTAATGTAGTGGGTACTTAAGCATTATAAAATTCATAGATAATGAAATCAAGAAACCTGTACCTTCATATTTTTTATCCATTAAAGAATTACCTGAAGAAGCATTACTTGAAAGTACTAAACATATCCACTGATATTCAATGGAAACACCATCATGTATCTCATTTCCTTGTGTGTAACTAATAGAAAATATTTACCTCAAAGTTTTAAGTGAGGATTCAATGTGTTAACACTTGTAAAGATTATTAGGCAATGTCAAGCACATAGCAAAGACTTTATAATGTAAGATCATACTGCTTTATTTTTACAATATTGGTATTATTATTTTAGTTAATATATTTTCACATGTAGATGTGAATCAATTTGAGGGATAACGTTTTGAAATTATGTAGATATGACATTGTAATAGAACAGTGTCCAGTAGTCCCAGCTCCTTTGCTCAGTGGGCAATTGCTTTGAGACCTGAACCCTTCCTTCTCCTCCTGTTCCTTAATTGGTCTTCCTCCTCCTGCATTTTCGTCCCTTCTTCCTTTTTACTCTACTTGACCCAGCAACTTGTTATATACAAGAAGTTAAGAAAAGGGTTAAACTCTTTCCAGAATTTTGTGTGATTCCATATATACTACTTAATAATGTTTAATACGAATCACAAGGTTTTTACAATTTCTTTGTTCCTAAAAATATGAAAATTTGCTTTGGACCTGAAAAATCTGTTAATTAATTTTTAATCATTCTATTCACCTTTTTCAGTATCACTGAAAAGAAAGTAGAAAGCACATTACCTATTAATAATCACAAAAGCATTAATAGACATTTTTATAACATCTTCAAAGGTTGCCTCTATTTTTGTATGTCACTTTCTACATTTATCTAAATCCCTCTACCAGATTGCTCTCTTAGAATGTACAGTAATTTCTGAAAACTTTTTTTTTCAAAATATGACATTTGTGTTGCTTTGTAAGTGAACGTAGGTCGCTTTCTTCTAACATCTAAGTAAAATATCAGTCTATCTTCCTTGCCTTTCTCTGTTCTTTTCCAACTTCTTCCATTATCATCATTATCTTCCTATGCAGTTATGAATCTTAGACTAAAAAACATAATCCTTTATTTCCATTTTAATCTTCTGCTTCATGCTGATATATTTAACCAGATTACACAGATATTCATAACTTCATAGTTAAATTTCTGCAGTAACTTCCTAATTGGTCTACTGTATCTCCCTGATGACATCATCCTGCCAAACTTTCATTTCTAATCCAGCACACACCACTAAAATGCTGTTTATGTCACATCCTGTTGCATTTCTACTCCCACACGTTGCTGTCCCTGAACAAGTCTCTACCTCACTGGGTAAAACAGTCCCCACAAAATGCAGTGGTTTTCAAAGAGGCAGAACTGGTTTTAGAAACTGTTTAATTTGATTTACTTTTAATTTATTATTTGATTTTACTGCATTTCATATTATTCTATTTGATTAGTTTATAGATCGCTGTGAGATGCTATGACACTCAGCATGTTGGTATGATTTATCTTATCCAGAGATGAATACCACAAAGTCAAAAATTGTCCTGCTTAGTGGACCGGAACTAGCCTGATGCTGTGCTGGACTCCGTTCCACTATGGTGCATGAAACTTTGGACACTGGCTTTGCTTCTGGCTCTGCTGAATTCCCAGCTGCACATTTGCCATGACTGGATTAAGGGAAATAGGACTTTGGATATAATTTCATGCAAATACACCTTTCTACCACACACACACACACACACGCGCGCGCGCACACACACACACACACACACAAATGTCCTGCATACCACAACTTTTGAATTTCTATGCAGGTGGTGTCATCTTACCAGATAACCAGGTAAACAAAAGAAAACAAATAAATACAAATATCTAGAATCATTCATGATTAGCTAAGCCTAGAATCTAAGTGTTTTTAACATATGAAGACTAAGTATTTTAAAGTTTTTGTTTATTCTGAATTGTCCTGTGAGCATATCATTTAATGAAAAACAGATTGTACTTTAGTACTTCCATCACAATAGTACCTAAAATTATTAGTCACCATTTGGAGCACATTGGACAGTCCGTATTGTGGTATCTGAGTTGTAAGTTTAACATACACAATCTGTACTTGTAGCTGTTGCATACAACAGTGGAGACCTGGAATAATGAATGAGGATAATGATAGATTGTATCATTTAAGTAGGGAGATTATATTGGTGGAATTATAAAGTAGTTATATTCAAAAATTACTTTCAAAAATAAATACTTTCTAAAAATAACATATATCACTGTATGTTGAATTAAGATAACATTATTGATTATCCCAGCATGTTTTTTTTTAAAAGAGATTTCTGTTTTCTTAGGTAATGAAGTAATTGGGAACATTATCCTTTTACTGTAAACAACTAGAAAATCAAATAAATACATGAATCAAATGTTTACAAATTTTGGACAACAAGGACTGCAGAAAGAGGAACTCCTTGAGATATAAACAGATGCGATGTAAATTAAATTAGGCTAAATCAACTAAATAAATATATAATTTCTCTATTGACATTTATCACGTCTCTTTTGACGTCATCACAGTATTCTTCAGAATATGGCAAGTTTTAGAGGGTTCAGCTGGGGAGGAAACCTGACCCTAGCCTCTTCTTGACACTTTCTTCATCATGTCTCTGCAATAGACAACCGAGTCTCCCAGTGGAGTTTTTAGTTACTGTGCGAGTTTCAGTTTATGACTTGGCAAATGTCACCCTAAACTTGCTCGTTTATCTGTGCTATTTCATAGTCTCCTCAGACATTTCCCCTTTGTTTCCTGAGCGATATCACATAGGTTCTCACGCTTGAGTAGTTCTTTTATTACTACTCCGTGATACGCTGTAGCCTTATTTATTCCGTCCTGTCGCGTCTGGAATGTTTCTGCTTTTTATGTATGAGCACATACAGCGTCTCCCTGAGATCTCCTTGGCCATTCCTTCCATTTGATAAGTGATGACGTCGTGGGGAAACAGCCTGAGACGGGAGGCACAAAGGCGAAGATCCCAAGAATTTGCTTGTTAACCCAGTTTCCTTCAAGATTGCACTTAACTTTACTGAAGGAAAGTAAAAATCTCATCCCTTCTTCCATTTCCGTATTTCTAGTGTAGCTATTTTTTTATGGAATAAATTCCTGGTTTTACTTTAGAATATCTACGGACTCCCCAAATAGAACACACCTATTTTTATTTTCTTTATAGAACATGGTTCAGAGACCAAAATTACCAAATTTAGGAAGGAGCACATGATAATAATTTAGACATTTGAAGATTAACTTACCTATGTCTGGCAGATTCTAATTCTCTAGTCTCTGGAGCCCAAATTAAATCATTACAGTCTGGGTAAAATATTTTAGGTTGATGAAGTATCAATATGAATCCTCTATTTGATCATTATTACTGCTTAGTTCTTCCACTGAAGTAGAAGCATCACATTAAAATATTCCAAAATAATGATTCTTTTAGTCATGGACTCCTGTGCAACACTAAAAATCACTGATTTTTTTTTTTTACAAACTAAACAAGAAATGGCTCAGGTAAAAAGATCTCACTGTGGTTCTGATTTATTCTGACTTGACAAGAGTTTGAGTTTGGATCTGCAGCTTATTGTATATGTACTAGAGGCCTGGTGCACAAATTTGTGCATGGGTGGGGTCCCTCAGCCTGGCTGGTGATCGGGGCGATCAGGTCGAGGGAGGTTGGCCAGCAGTGGGAGATTGGCTGGCCATGGGAGGTTGGTTGTGGGAGCACACTGACCACCAGGGGGCAGCTCCTGCATTAAGCATCTGCCCCCTGGTAGTTGGTGTATTGTCATAGTGACCTGTCAACCAGTTGGTTCAGTCCACCGGTCATAACGGTTGCTTAGGCTTTTATATATATAGATAATTAATTCTAATTTTTTTTGTGGGTAACTTATCAAGATATTTTTATAATGTAGTTTTAAAGTTATCTCTGTGTAAATTTTCAGTCACTGTAGAGTAAGATTTTACTAAGATCACTTTTGTTTTTCCAATACAGAAGTCCAGGTTTTACTTTCAGAATGACAATAAAACTGCAAAGCAAAGGGAGTTTACTGCACTTATTACATCTTAAAAATCCTACATTATTTTACCCTTCAACCATTGTCCTTAAATACATAGAAGTTAGTGAAACTTCTTTCATTTGTAAATATTAAATGGGTAGAAAAACTGAAAAAAAATTGTGAGAAGTGGATTCTGCCTGTGACACTAGTATCGTGGAAACATTTTTTCTAATTATTACTAAAGGCAGTTGGTCCTTATAAAGTTGAATTCGAAATCCAAATTGATTTATATTTAAGCAAATAATCTCTGAGATGACTTGTTTAGAGAAATCCTAATTTAATTAAGATGTGTGTGCTTCTGTAGGAATTTTTTTTTTAGCATCTTGGGATTTTCTACTGAGCCACTTTCAAACATGTGGAATGTTTTTCTAATAACCACAATGAGTCGCGCTAATCCATTGGTACCCTTTCAGCCTCTGCCATTTTCCTTCAGTGAATGCTTTGGGAGGAGACGTCCGCAGCCTCAGAAGTACTTGTTGGGAGTGGATTAGAGCTCAATTGTTGTCAGAATTGGTTCTGGACCCATTGTGGAGCCTGTCCTGCCAATGGACTTGAATGTATTTATGCTTCCAAAAAACCTGAATGTAGCTGTGCCTTCCGAAAACCTGAATATTTTATTGTGTAACGCCTGAGTTCTGAGCAGCTGCATGTGTAGCTGTCAGTGTCCCCGCGTATCTTTAGTTGCTCCCTCATCATCCTGGTTTCATTTCTTATGCTGGCTCCTATTGATGTGATTGCATGAAGATTGCATGCGGATGGCGATCCTGTTGGGAAAGGTGGGTGATCTCACTTCAATGTCCTCTTTCATTGATGACTCCAGGGTACGTACTCCAGTTTCCCTTCAGCTTCTCATAGTGTCCAAGCCCTCAAATATCCTTTTATCCATTCATTAGCTGAGTGGACACCTGAATGGCCCTAGGCCCGTGGTCGGCAAACTGCGGCTCGAGAGCCACAGTTTGCCGACCACTGCCTGTTTCTTTTTTCTGTGTTCCTCATGCTCTTTTGTATGAGTTGCAGGAACCACTGAGTTAAATTCTGTATTCTCACAGGGATGTAAGTAACTACGTTCCTTTATTTGTTTCTAACCTCCCAACACCACACTTTGCACTTACCTTAATGACAAAGGATGACTCCACAGACTCCTGACATCAGAAGAGAATATAGAAGAAACAATTATCCGTCTCTATTTTTACCTAATGTCAACAAACAGACTGAGGTCTGGCTATCTCACCAATTTCTCAACAGATGTTGAGTGGTGACACCAAGGTAGAACTGATGTTTCCAGCTTATCAAGTCCTCAAGAGTGAAATTTTGGTCTCAGCTTCTTTCAGACAAGTTTAATCTCAAGAGTGATACCCTTAGGGAGGCTTTCTATATTTGGCTTCTAGGGATAAATGGTCCTTCTCTTTTCCTTGACAATTCTATCCAAGGAAAAGTTCACTCTTATTCACAGAACTTTTTCCTTTCGTTTATCCAAGAAAAATTTTAAAATTGATCTTTTAAAATTCATCATACAAAATTTTAAAATTGATTTTTTTACAGATATTTTTGGCCTTTTCCCTATTTAAATGTAAGCTGCAGGAGTGCAGGTACTTTTTCTGCTCAGGTTTCTGTTGCATCTCCAAAACTAGAAACAATTATTAAAATGCACAATTATTTATTTTTAAAGCAAATGAATAAGTCAATGAGTGGAATGCCAATGAACAAGTCCTCTACCCTGATAGCTGGACTCTAAATTGTTAATCTGCCTAATTTAGCTAATGTTCAGGTTAACCTAATTTAGGTTAAGGTTTAGGTTCTCAAACAATTTCAATTCTCATTGAAGGAGAAGCACTTAGAAGTAAAAAATTACCATTTTTTTTCAAGGTGAGGAATGGATGATATATCAAGTAATTGAATGAAAAGTAAATTAAAACTTTCCTAAAACTGTGTCATTGAGAAACTAAAAGATTCAGTGCAACATAAATGGAAAATGATTAGAACTAATGGAGACCCTAGAGATAAGTAATGTTATTTACCTGGGAGAAGAGATAATTTCAGTAAACAATAACAGTAACACTTTTGAGGCAAAAATCATCCTAAAATGTAGAATTAGTAGAATATTGCTAGACTAATCACAGTTTGACTCAAGCACTGTTATGTAGGGGAGATGTGTGAAATTAGATCAATCCTTGCACAAATAAGTCACAAGAACAATCCCAAGTTACTAACGTTACATTATAGGCAGTAGGAAATGTATGTAGTTAATCTTAGATAAATTTTCTTTTTGGGGTGTTTGGTCACATGGCAGTTATATATTCTATGCTAACTACTATACCACCAACGCCCCGGCAAAGCAGTTATATATTCTTTTTGTGGTTTTTACATTTATTTATACTGATAAACTCTAAATTTAAGTTGCCAGGTCATTATTTTATTTTATTTTATATTATTTTGTAAAAACAATTCTAGCTATTGTACTTACAGTTTATTTTCTTCAAGTACCTATCTAATAATCATTATTAATTTCCTAAACAGATTCTTTCCATTCTTCTTTCAATATTTATTTTTTTGCATAAAAATGTAAGCTTCATTAGTGTCCACACTTAAGAGTATTATACGTATATACTATAAAATACTTAACTGAATGAAATTACATAAAATATCATTTTCCTTGAAACTGGAGCTCAATTACCCTGCATTCAACTTACTCTTCTTTATCTAGTTTCCTAAGGTGGAAACTTAGATTATTTATTTTAAGAAATTCTTTTCTTATAATTTCCCCTTTAATCCTTGCTCCACTGCATCCTGTAATTTTTGATAAGTAGTGAGATTTTCATTTAGGTTAAAATATTTTTCAGTTTTCTTGAGATTTCTTCTTTGACCCAAGTGCTATTTAAAAGTGTGTTGTTTAATATTCACATGTTTTGGGAAATTTTTATTTGTCTTTCTGTTATTAATTTCTATTTTTAATTCCATCATAATCTGATAATAGACATTTTATGGTTTCTATTATTTTTACTTTGTTAAGGTGTACATGATA
>NW_005877758.1:0-8332 GCF_000147115.1 Myotis lucifugus | reverse complement strand
CACACACATCAGGAAATGTCAAAGTCACAAAAGGAATGATACACAGGCATCAAAAGAGCTAATGAATATTGTACTAGGGAAATTAGTTTGTAGATTCCTTAGGGTTAGATTATGCATCTGTGTAATTATGGATAGTGTCATCTGAGGATCAAATTAGTGAACTTAGAGTTTATCTACTCAAACCTTTTGTTTTACAGCTGCAGAAACTGTAAAGGTGAGATCCTGAGATTTTAATGAACTATTTTACTTAGAAAAATATCAGTGAGGGGAAGACAACAGGGTTTCTGCTGACTCCAAGCTCCTAGATTTGCTGCCCTTCCTCCTCACTCTGAAAAACCTCCAAAGTCGATTTTCAATGGCAAAACCTGTAAAAACTGTGAATTTAATATTTTCTAGCTCTCTGTGCTGCACTGGGAATTGTTCAACTCAAACTCCCTTTAGCTCTGAAGACTGGAAGAGAATATAATTCTCAACACTGCTCATGTTTTCAAGTCACATGTCTTCAGGTTGCTAAAAATTTCTGGTCTGCGAAACATAAAATGAAATGCCAGGATGCTATTTCTGATTGACACCGAAAGCAGGGAAGCAGATTTCTATCCGCTGGCAAAATCTTACGCTGATAGAGAGAAATTGCTAGTGATGAGCTATAAATGTTACCACATTGCACTGAGGAAGATTCCACTTCTCCTGTTGATTGAAAGGAGAGGGCTTCCCTTTGGCCTCCTAAAGCTGGACTCTAATATTCCAAAATAAGACATTTGACTTTACTTTAAACTTCATTGTAAATGTAATTGTATTATGCGTATGATTCAGCAAAGAAGAGTACAAAAAAATGCAAATGGAGGTCAGGAAACACTTGCTTTTCTATCATCTCCCATTTCATTTGTATTTGTTTTCCTTCATTTGAAATTTAATTGTTTCAATATAATTTAATTTTTGAAATATTTATATGAATGGGTATGCTCAGAAATGCATATGAATTCGTTTTGCAACTAGATATTAAATGACACAAACCTAGCTCAATAACTATAAATATATTTTTTGATCCTTATGTGTAATCTAGGACAATAGAATGGATTGCTCTAAAAAGAAAGTGTTCATTTAACTTTTAGAAAAATATTTGACATGATATGAAAATATCAATCAACCCTGAGCCACAGGCAATTCAAGATAAGCACACAAAATGTAACATAAGGAAAGTACTTAATGTTTAAGTCTGAGCACATTTACACAGCGATATAGAATGCTGCTTCACTCCATGGTTAATGAACATAATGGTCAGACTTAAAAATAAGTATTTAGTTTATATTTTTATCTAACACATTTATATAACACTAGAGACCCAGTGCACAAATTCATGCACAGGTGGGGTCCCTCGGCCTGGCCAGCGATCGGGTCTGATGGGGCCAATAGGGGCCAGCCGGCTGGGGGAAGGGACTGCGGGAGGTTGGCTGTGGGAGCACACTGGTCATTTGGTCAACTGGTCCTAACAATCGCTTAGGCTTTTATATATATAGATATGATACTATTAAATAATATATACTTTTTTAATATATATATTTCACCATCCCAGAGTGACAGCTCACCAAATCACAGCCAATGCTGCCAAGACTCCATGGTGCAAAATGCGGCCCACAGCCCAGCTCAGCACTAAAACAGTCACTGTGGGTGCTGGGTAATGACATCACGTAGCAACGCCCGACTTCCTCTCTCTAGTAACTAGCCTCCTTGCAGTTTCTTCAGCCCAGGAACATGACTTGCTTTATAGCCAGGTGAAAACATTTCACACTTTAACCAAATGTCTGTGAAACATTTTCCCGTGCCTCATCTCATTTGATCCTCACAGAAGTCCAGGAGTAGGTAGGAGACTCAGTGGAATCCTATTTTCTTTTCATTAGCTAGAAAATGGAGATTTAGAAAGCTTAGAAATTTGACCCGCTATTTAACTGCAGCAGTGTTTGACTATATCGTGCACAGTAAGAAAACCAACTGGGGATCATTGCAACCTGGGCATATGCCCCTGACCAGAATCGAACCCAGGACCCTTCAGTCTGCAAGCCAATACTCTATCCACTGAGCCAAACGGGCCAGGGCAACAACTGGTTTTCTTAGCCCACCAAATTTCAGGATACGGACGTGGTTAATAACCACTTCATATTGCTATGCCAGGAGAAACGACTCTTACCTAAATGCCTGCCTAGGATCATAAAGCACCTCTGTGTCATTGACAATTCATCGGTCTACTGATAATTATAACTCACCTGGATATTTTCTGGCTCTCACTTTTCACTCACACTGATGCTCACATCCTTTGATTTTTGACGTCCCCCCCCCCCACACACGCACACTAATGCACGCATGCGTGTGCAGGTTACATGGTTGAATATATTCTCCTCCAGGTGGAATGTTTTCATTAGACTGAAACATTTCATTTTCATATTGATCTACGGGGCCTTTTAAAGCTACTCCAAAGCCTCTTTATGCGACATACTGGCAATCAAACCACTTCATCTCAGAATTCCAGAATGTTTGCAAGATCACAGCTAATGGGTTAGCTTCCTGCATGGTGTCATGAGACTCAGTTCCCAGAACCAAATCATATCTGTCAGCTCTTTTCACAGCAGCGCATGTCTTCTCATTTGGTGTAGAGTGTCATGCTGTGGCCAGCACCGAGCAGTGGAAAACAGCTCATATCAGGACATTACTGTCATTTTTTCCTAGATGGCTACACGATGTTAAGAAAGAACGTTCACACCTGCCAATCCTGCCAAATTTCTTCTCCTCCTGCCGCTCACCAATTAGTTTTATATTCTCTCGAGGAAGTTGAGAATGTAAAAACCTGTCTTTGGCAGCAATGTGACTGTCCTCTGCTGCCTCAGAGGATGGTAGCATTCATCTTCTCTGGTGGATGGAGAAAGGTTTGGGATGCGATGGGAAATCGTTCCCGAGACGTGTCAATTCATTGTTAGCTCAGTAAACACACCAACTCATTTCCAGGTGAGTCAGACTCCTCATGCCTCTCAACACCACCTCCTGAGACATTAAATGACCAAGCAAAAGGCAGAAACTTGGTCACTGTGTGACCGCAGTGAGAAAACCAACAGGCGATCAAACCTGCAATCCGAGTTTACACCAGTTGGTTTGGGTTACACCATCTCCAGCTCATCTGAAGATGATTGACATACCCCAGATTGACCAATGCTGCCCTGTCCCAGTCCAAATTGAATTTCACCCCTAACTGCAGGATGCTCATACTTGCCACCCACATCAAACTTGGGACAAGAACTTGACAGCAGAAACCCTCCCCCAAGCATTCAGGAATGTAAACCCTGGAGAGCTGTTCTCCCACATCCCTTCAGGAGGGAAGACGGAAGATTCATGGACTGTTGGTGGGATTTTTCCTGACTCCCGGTGACTGGCGAGGCAGAAAACAGGGGCGATTTATTTCTTGGATGGCCCTCCTCTGTGCAAGCTCAGCCGTCTCCAGCCCCGCTAATGAGAAAGGGCAGTGGTGCCTTTTGAGCAAAGCAGAGAAATAGACTTCAACCAAACTGCCCACGTGCCTATGACTGAGGAGATGCCGCACGGAAGCGGAAGGAGGACGAAGAATAATGCTCACGCCTGGTGAGCACCTCGGTGAGAAGTGTTTAAGGCAAGGGAGTGAATGCTGCTGCGGGAGAGGTCAACTGTCAGCAGCTTCTGTGCAAAATTAATGACATAATGGGGACGGGATCGTGCTGCACTGTTCCTGTAGGAGGGGCTGGCTGCATGGAGAATAAAGGACGACTCGAGGAATAAGAAAGAAGAGGTGAAGTAGGACAGGTTCCCAGCTCGATAACAGACCATAGCAGAGCACACAGAAGCCGCAAAATGCCACCTAGTTCCTTCCTGCAGTGCAATGAAGGGCGTCATATTTCTTAAGCAGTCGGTGTGTTCCAGACACGGTATGAAGGTGATTTTCTATATTATGGAGGTAATATACTATTATCACCTTTTTATAATTGAGAAAGCAGCGATGCAGAGTAGTTAAATAATATGTCCAAGGTCATACAACCAGCTTTTCCAAACCAGGAAAAGCTGGAACCAATGTGTATCTGAATCCTAAGCCCATCTCCCATGTACCCATGACCACTGCAAATCAGATGGATAAATGTCCTTTTTTAAATACGTTTATATTGATTTTAAAGAGAAGAAAGGAGAAAGAGAAACATCGAATGGCTGCCTCATGCATGCCCCCCACTGGGGAATGAGCCTGCAACCAAGGTATAGGCCCTGGCAGGGCAACCTCTCAGTGCAAGGGATGATGCTCAACCAAATGAGCCACACCAACCAAGGCCAGATAATAAATGTCTTTGATACATGACCACTGTACACACTACTATCACTTCAATCCTACTACTCCTTCAAAATTAAATAATAGTGTGAATTCTTATTACATTAGGTTATAATTAAAGCACTAGGACAGTGCCTAGCCCAGTGAAGGCGAACCTATGACACGCTTGTCAGAGGTGACATGCGAACTCATTTTTTTCGTTGATTTTTCTTTGTTAAATGGCATTTAAATATATAAAATAAATATCAAAAATATAAATCTTTGTTTTACTATGCTTGCAAAGATAAAACAATTTCTATATGTGACATGGCACCAGAGTTAAGTTAGGGTTTTTCAAAATGCTGACACGCCGAGCTCAAAGGTTCGCCATCACTGGCCTAGCCCAGATTTGTTAAATAATACAACATAGGAATAATATATGAAGCTTAAATTTGTGGTTCACAAACACAAATCTATTTGTCCTAATATTATCCAAAGAGATGTTATCTAAACAACTCTGTGGAACTGTATTCTATTAGATGACATTCCAATGCAAGAACGACAAGTACACTCCGAGCCTCAGCACATCTATTTATCTGAGAGAACTTGATGAAAAAAATGAAATTTATCAAGAACATATCAGGTTTTGAGAACAACAGGAAATTATGCCAGCATTGGAGGTCACAGTATTTTATGAAGCCCTTTGCTACTGATGTGACTGCAGTTTTATCTCCAACAGGAAGCTCTACCGAATATACCCTAACCAGGAACACAGTCTATCCAGTCAGGCCGTCCCCAACGCCAAGCCAACAGGGCCTTTCCCTTCAAACAAGGTTCGCTATCAGATATGTTCTGTCTCTTCCTTGTTTTTACGTTTGGCCCATAAAAGCTTCCTGCCTCCTGCCCCATTTTGCAGTTCTCTGAAAGAAGACTGTGTCCTTCCTGAAGTTAAAGGTTGTCTATAGCACATGAATTGTCTTCTTTAACCATTTTAACACAAATAAACCAATCACAATAACATTGATATATAAGTTTAAATTATGTTTGCTTTAAAACCAAACTAATTTTTTTTTAAATAACAGTAGCACAAAGGCCAGCAAAAAGAGAAAGAGACTGGTAACTACCAAAGATTTAAAGATATTTAAGAGCTCTAGCCCTAGCCGGTTTGGCTCAGTGGATAGAGCATCAACCTGCGGACTGAAGGATCCCAGGCTGGATTCCGGTCAAAGGCACATGCGGGCTCAATCCCCAGTAGGGGGCGTGCAGGAGGCAGCCGATCAATGATTCTCTCTCATCATTGATGTTTCTTTCTCTCCCTCTTCCTTCCTCTCTGAAATCAATAAAAATATATATTTTTAAAAAAAGCTCTATTCACCTAATGCAATGTGAGGCTCATATGGATTACCATGTAAGCAAACTAACTATGGGAAAAGTAGTAAAATTTGAACACAGATTGGACTTATATGATGCTAAGTAATTATGAAGTTTCAGATGTAGTGATTTTATTAAAATCAGGTTTAAAAACTATCAAAACTATTGTGGATGAAAAAGGGGCCCCTTACACCTGACAAGTTCAGGGGAGGCCAATGGTGGTTTTTACAAACCCAGAGTCCAGAAGTAACCACAAAGGGTGGTATGAACATACAACTTTCTAACTAATAGCTGGTCATGGTTGATAATCACGGCCTAGGCCTGTAGGCTTCCTTAGCAAAGGTTCGATCTTTACCTTTGTGTCCATCATTAACTACCCTGCACTCACCAATGCATAAGGAGTATGTGTCTCTCCCTCTGCTTTTTATCCAGCCCCAGAGATTCCCCTACATTGCTTTCTCCTGCATCCCTAATCTTCCACCCATGGATTTGATGTAACCCTCCTTATAGCTCCTCTTTTGATTCTGTTATATACAAGACTGCCATTCTTCAGAGCATTTTCTCAACCCATTGAGATTTTGCTTCCTGGCAATTGCAGTTGATTTGGCTCAAATAAATGCCTATCCGGTTTTTTCCTAGGCTGGGTGTTCTTTCATCAACACTATTAAAGATAAACCTAATAGAGATGCAGTATTATGTCTGGGATTGGCATCAAAACAATGTGAAGAGAGATGGAGAGTGGGTACAGGTCAAATTAAAATTGGCTGTGTACTGATAATCATATAATTGTTGGAGCGGAGTGATGGGTACATGGAGTTCATTACACTATTCTCTCTCTTTGAATATGTTTGAAATTTTCCATTATGAAAGGGTTTTGTTTTTTTAGTTTATTATTCAGCATTAGTTCTAGCACTTACCTGACCTTGTGCCTCATTTTCATTCAATAAATATGAATAAAAATGTTAATTCTAAAAATAATAATTGAAATATTATTATAAAATAATAATTATACCACATACAAGCATTTTCACTCTGATTGTTTTAATAAATCATAACCTTGTATTTCTGTTAACCTTTCCAGGAAACAAGCCACATCAGTCTTCATTGTTGTCCCTCTGTCCACATCCTCTCATTATTCATTTCTTCCAAGTGCCTGTGGACAGAATAGGGCATCCCTGGCAGAAGGAACAAGTCCAAGGAGCCCAGCTACCTGTTGATGTGTTCCCCTTGAGGGGGCCAGAATGAATTCAGGGTTCCTTTTGGCTGCTCTGAATACAATCAAGGTCTCCTCTACTCCTGGGCATCACTCACTGCCATAGACACCCAGCCTTAGTCCTGCGTGATCGAGAGATTCTGAATAGAGTCTGTATCATCCCCACTGTGTTGGGCTGATCGTTCTTCATGTGTGATGCCTGGGCAGGGTGACTCCAAGGACTCTGAGATTCCTAGGAGATGTACAGAGGAAAATGAGGTTCTAGCTCCTTCCCAAACAGAACAGGAAAACTCTTGTCTAGCCACAAGGAGATATTGGCCTGGGGCTGATGCCAAACAGAAAGAAACAGTGGAAATTCCATTTTCCCAGCAACAAAAAAATATAAGCCAAAATCATGAAGCACCTTGTGGAATCTAATTTCAGAGACTGGCACATTCATTTGTTGCAGAAATTTCTTTGACAGTAATGCCTAGGCCTGCCCGGAAGTGGAATGATCACAGCAGTCTGGAGCCCACACCATGGGCACTCCTTGGATTAAAAAGTGTAATTTTGTGTTTCATATTTTATGAAATAAACTAGAGTCTTTGTGCATGAAAATGTGTGCACTCGGGGGGGGGGGGGAGTTCCCTCAGCCCGGCCTGTGCCCTCTACCAGTCCGGGACCCCTCAGGGGATGTCCACCTACCAGCTTAGGCCTGCTCCCCAGGGGATCGGGCTTAAGCTGGCAGTCAGACATCCCTCTGGCAGCCTGGGAGCCCTCGGGGGATGTCTGACTGACAGCTTAGGCATCCTTAGCACGGCCGTGGAGGTGGGAGAGGCTCCCGCCACTGCCATTGTGCTCTCCGCCATCAGCCCCTCTTGCAGCTGAGCAGAGCTCTCCCTGTGGGAGCTCACTGACCACCAGGGGACAGCTACTGCGTTGAGCATCTGCACCCTGGTGGTCAGTGTGCATCATAGCTACAAGTCATTCCCCTATTAAGGTCGATTTGCATATTACCTTTTTATTATATAGGATTAGTGGCCTGGTGCACGAAATTCATGCATGGGTGGGGGGTTGTCCCTCAGCCCAACCTGCACCTTCTCCAATCTGGGACCCCTTGGGGGATGTTCAACTGCCGGTTTAGGCCTGATCCCACAGGCAGTCGGATATCCCTCTGGCAATCTGGGACCACTGGCTCCTAACTGCTCACCTGCCTGCCTGCCTGATCGCCCCTAAGCACTCTGCCTGCGGGCCTGCTGCCCCCAACTGCCCCCCCCCCCACCAGCCTGATCACCCCCAACTGCCCCCCACTGCTGGCTTGCTTGCCCTTACTGCCCTCTCTCTGGCCTATCGCCCTACTGCACTGCCTCTACATTACCCCCGTTATCATGGAGTGTCCGGGAGAGCTTCCGCAAGATCTCCGCACTCTAATTAGGAAGATAGCCTTTTTATTACTG
>NW_005877757.1:0-8332 GCF_000147115.1 Myotis lucifugus | reverse complement strand
GTAATAAAACCTGGATGTACTGCAAACGAATCTTGATTGTGGTGAGAAGATGCTTTTCTCAGCAGAAAAGAGGGACACAAACATCTGGAACTCAAAAGCTTGAAATTCTGTGACAAAACACGAGATGTCCAGGATAGAGGGGTGAACCAGATTCGTGGCTGTCAGGGCCCCAGCAGCAAGGTCTGGGTCAGTGTGCATCATAGCTACCTGCCGGTCATCGGTCATTCCGGTTGTTTGGTCTTAACGGTCACTTAGGCATATATATATTTATATTTCCAGGTGCTTGTGCATAGGTGCCATATCATCCTGGAGTCCCACTGGGAATCAAGGGAGATTGTGCCTGTTTTTGCTCACAGCCTCACTAGCAGAGAGTATTCCAAGTCTTTGTGTTTTTTTCAGTCTGCAAATAAAATGTAGTATCTTAGATTAGTTTCCATTTCTCCTATTATAAGTGCTACCTATGATTTTGTAAAAAGCCATGTACATTTATTGTGGTTAAATACTAATGCTGTTGCAAAAGGTAAGATTTCCTTTTTTATGGCTGAGTAGTATTTCATTGTATAAGTGTATTCCATTGTATAAGTGTACCACAGCTTTTTTATCTACTCACCTACTGATGGGCACTTGGGCTGCTTCCAAGATCTTGGCTATTGTAAATAATGCTGCAATGAACATACAGAATTTGTTGATACACAATAACACTAAGTAAATGTTGGTTATTAGTATTATTAGTATTATTACTGCACTACTGGTTTATTTTACTTTTTCCTCAAGTACATATGTTAATAGTTTATACTATTAACTATTAGTTTGAATCCCATTCAGGTCACATAACCTACATTGTGGGTTTGATCCCTAGTTAGGGAGCATATGGGAGGAACTCGATGTTTCTCTTTCCCCCTTCCTCTTTTCTCTAAAATCAATTAAAAACATCCTCAGGTGAGGATTTAAAAAAAAAAGTACTTCATTTTCTTCTGATCTCTGACTCTGTTGATTATTCTTTTGTAAATTCTTATTATGTCCTATTGATTGACTTTTTAGATTTTCTCTTTATCTTGATATTCTGTAGTTTATTTAAAATGTATTTAAGAGTGAATGTCTCAATATTCATTTATTAACACTTGGAATTTTTCAATGACAGAATTCATGTTTAACCTGAATTTCTGAAAAGTATTAAATTTTAATGTTTGAAAGATTTTTTCCCTACCTCTCTTCCTGAAACTATTAGCCATAAATTATTGTGTTTTTTAATTATCCTTTTTTAGCTTCTTTTTTGAATTTTTAATTTCTCTGAACTGATTTATGAGAAGTTTTCTTAATTTAATTCTTTAAATTTTCATTTTTCTCTTTGCTTCTAGTTCAGTATTTACTTCATCTTTTGAGTTTTCAATTTTATGACTATTTCTTACTGCTTAGAATTTTACTGGTTCTTTTTATGTGTGCCTGTCTTTTCATATCCATCTGTTTTGTTTCATGTATACTATTTCTTCTTTTATCTCTTGGATATTTTCAATAGATTTATATAGGAGTCCTTTTCAGACTGCTGTTTTATCTCCATTTCCTTTGGTGTGACGCTCCACCTCCTCGCAGACCTTTGTGAGGTGCTGTTTTTTTTTTTTAAAGATATATTTTATTGATTTTTTACAGAGAGGAAGGGAGAGGGATAGAGAGTTAGAAACATCGATCAGCTGCCTCCTGCACACTCCCCACTGGGGACGTGCCCGCAACCAAGGCACATGCCCCTGACCGGAATCAAACCTGGGACCCTTGAGTCCGCAGGCCGACGCTCTATCCACTGAGCAAAACCAGCCAGGGCTGTTTTTTTTTTTTTTTTTAATATTTATGATGGCATCGAACTAATTTGTGATTTCAGTGATCTGTGTTATTCAATAGGTGAAAGGTATACCTTGTCTTCTTTCTTTTAATCCTCACCTGAGGATATTTTTTCCATTGATTTTTAGATAGAGTGGAAGGGATGAGGAGAGGTAAAGAGAAACAACAATGTGAGAGAGACACATCAATTGGTTGCCTCCTGAATGCACCCTCACCGGGGCTGGCGATCGAGCCTGAAACCCAGGTTTGTGCCCTTGACCAGAATCCAACCCGGTACCTTTCAGTCTGTGGGCTGACACTCTATCCACTAAGCCAAACTGGCCAGGGATATACCTTTTAATTTAATTTGTGTTTCTCTTATTGATACTTAGAGTAAATATTTTCCCAGAATTGCTCGGTAATACTCTAATAAATGATTGCTGGGTTGAATTTCTTTTGTTTTTCTTTTCTTTGAAGTCACATCTTAATTTTTACCCAGCTTAATTATCCATAATATTCACTAAACAAATTTTGTCACTTGTCAAAAGTCAGATTTAGTCCTGGAGGATAAATATATTTGAAAGAGTCTTCTTCAGAAATTTGCCACTTCCTGGTTATTCAAATTCAGCTTGTTTTCTAATATGTTTTCTATCCATTATGCTATTAAGAAGTGAAATGCACAATTATGACCTCAAACCATTGCTGAACTGAGTTATAATTCGTGTTCCAGTTGTTGCTATATAACAAACATGATATTTAGTGATGTGAAACAACCATTTGACAATGCTCATGGATTCTGTGGTCAGGAATTCAGTATGGGCACAGGAGGAAGGCTTTAACTGCTTCACAGTGTGTGGGGCCTCGGCTGGGAAGACTCGAAGGCTGGTGGTAACTTACTGGTTCGATGCATTTGAAGATTTATTCAGTCCCGTGTCTGGCAGTTGCTGCTGGCTTTTGTCTGGGACTTCAACTTGGGCTGTCAAATGAAATACCTATAGTGGCCTTTTCATGTGGCTGCTTGGACTTTCCTCACAACTATGGTGGCTGGGTTTCAGAAGTAAGCATCCAGGAGAGCAAGTCGCAGTACATGACATTTTTGTGACGTAGCTTTAGAAGTCACATAACGCCACTTCCATGTTTACATGCCCACCCAGGCTCATCAGAAAGGAATATAGAGCCCATCTCTCCATGGGAAGAAGTGTCAAAATCACATTTTAAGAAGAGCATGTGTGTTGGGAGACATGTTCTGGCCCTCTTTGGAAAGTAGAGTATGCCAAGTTACGACAGTAAATTATGTTTACTTCTTAGTAAGCCAGTGTAAAGGAGTTTTTAAAGCATTTTCTAATAAGAAGGGTGAAACAAGATTTTTAAATTTAATTTTTCTCAAGAGATCGACCAAAGGACTTGTATGCATGCATATAAGCATTATCAATGGACACAGACAGTAGGAGGGTGAGGGCATGTGCTGGGGGTGGGAGTGGCCGGGGAGAGGTCAATGGGGGAAAAAGGAGACATATTTAAACAATAAACAATAAATTGTTTAAACTTTAAACAATAAAGAATTTAAATTAAAAAAATTTAATTCCCTCAAGTAAGATTTAATGTAAAACCCTATTCCATAATAATTTTATGCATTAAGATTTTATTATACTTTTAAAATATCCTTTTTGTCATATTTCCTATTTATTAACACCTTTTATCACTATTTTTATTTTTCAGATAAAACTATGAAATGTGAAGTGGATTCCTTGCCTGGTTCACCTAAAAATATATCTGAAAAGAAACAACAGTGCATCTCTTTAAAAGATGTAAATAAGGTTGTGTTTTTAAATGTTCATTAAATATAAATTTCACATAATGTTAATTTTAGAATATTTTTTAAAATCTAGGAACCAAAAATGTTTTCTGTTAAAAAATCTTTGGCTATGATAATTTCATTCATGAAGAATTATAGTTTGCATGTTTGCTCTATTTTAAAAGAACAAAAACTCCAGCCAGCTCTCACTTTGTTCTTGGCCTAGTGGCCTCTCTACAAAATGGGGTATTTATCCTCATTTTAAAAAAAAATATTTTTTTTATTTATTTCACAGAAGAAGGGAGAGGGAGAGAGAGATAGAAACATCAGTGATGAGAGAGACTCATTGATCACCCTCCTGCACACCCCACACTGGGGAATCAAGCCTGCAACCTGGGCATGTGCCCTGACTGGAAATCAATCTGTGATTTCCTGGTTCAAAGGTTGATGCTCAACCACTGAGCAACACTAGCTGGGCTATCCTCGTTTTAACAACGGTGTGAAAATCTGGGATTATGGGGTACTATAATAGTTAAATTCAATACTAATCTGTCCTAGTCCCTTTGGCAATATAGGTGAAGTTATTACAGGACATTTTAAATACTGAAATGTCAGCTCCTGCTATGTGGATATTTCAATATAGTGGTTATAGCAATGATATAATCAGTTTTTTGTCTCTATATCTGTGTTGCCTGAAAATTATCTAGGATGGTTGTTTATGAGAATTATTCCCATGGAATTATCAGTGCATGGGATGATGCCCACCAACTGAGCCACACTGGCCAGGGCCTCATGGAATTTTGATTCATCAAGAATATATATTTTACTAGCATATATACTCTTTCTGAAAATAATGTGTGTGTTTTTTTAACAGTGTGTTGAATCTTCAGTGTATTGGCCAACAAAAAGAGGCATAACCATATATGCTGATCCAGATATACCAGCAGACAGGTATCATTTAAAAATTTAGTGTAATTAACTAGAGACTTAAGTATAATATTGTCTTATGTAGTGTATTAGATTGATTATAAGAAAGTATTCATTTTCAAAAAAAGACTGGCCTTGGAAATTTTGGTTAAACATATTAATTTAAAAGAAAAATGTTATGATAACTGGTTAGCAGCACAGTTGACCAAAAACTGGTAGTGGATCTAAAGTCTCCTGTTACCTTGTCAGATAAAGTTGTTTCCATAAAGCAGATTCAATGAAGTTTCCTTGATGTAAAGGATGGACATATGTGGGCCAGATGGCAATACTGGTTGGTGGAAAGCAAAGGATGGTTTGTTATCTTCTTGAAGATGAGTATCAAAGACTTTTGACTATAACCCTATCCTCACTAACATACGTCAGTGATAATAATGAAGTCATAGAAAGGATGTAATATACCACTTCATGGATAGTGTAAGACCTTAAAATAGTATGCTTCCATTTCTCTCCTCCTGGACTTTATGCTAGTGTTGTTATACACTTTATACGTTTGTTATAAATGCTAGACTCTATAGCAGTGATGCCGAACCTTTTGAGCTCTGTGTGTCAGCATTTTGAAAAACCCTAACTTAACTCTGGTGCCATGTCACATACAGAAATTTTTTGATTTTTGCAACCATAGTAAAACAAAGACTTATATATATATATTTTAAATATATTTTATTGATTTTTTACAGAGAGGAAGGGAGAGGGGTAGTTAGAAACATGGATCAGCTGCCTCCTGCACACCCCCCACTGGGGATGTGCCCGCAACCAAGGTACATGCCCTTGACCGGAACCGAACCCGGGACCCTTCAGTCCGCAGGCCGACACTCCATCCACTGAGCCAAACCAGTCAGGGCAAGACTTATATTTTTGATATTTATTTTATATATTTAAATGCCATTTAACAAAGAAAAATCAACCAAAAAAATGAGTTCGCGTGTCACCTCTGACACGCGTGTCATAGGTTTGCCATCACTGCTCTGTAGTCATTTGTATTGAAAGTATCTTTCAGAGAGATTTAAATAAATAATAAGAAAATAATCTTAAATATTTACCTAAGTAGTTACCATTAATGTTTTTCACTTTTTGTGGAGATCCAGATTTCTATCTGGTATCATTTTCTCTCTACCTGAAGGACTTTCTTTACTATTTATTATATTGTTGGTCTGCTGGTGATGAAATTTTTTATCTTTTGTATGTCAGAAAAATTATTTTAGCTTCTTTTTTTAAAAAAATATATTTTATTGATTTTTTACAGAGAGGAAGGGAGAGAGATAGAGAGTTAGAAACATCGATGAGAGAGAAACATCGATCAGCTGCCTCCTGCACATCCCCCACTGGGGATGTGCCCGCAACCCAGGTACATGCCCTTGACCAAAATCAAACCTGGGACCTTTCAGTCCGCAGGCCGACGCTCTATCCACTGAGCCAAACCGGCTTCGGCTAGCTTCTTTTTTTTAATAAATATATTTGCTAGGTATAGAATTCTAGGTTGACAATCCTTTTCCCCCTATTTTTTAAAGATGTTGCCCCACATTCTGGTTCCTCACATTGTTCCCAATGCAAAATATATTGTGATCCTTTTCCTCTGACTGCTTTTAAAATTTTCTCATTACTGGTTTGAGCAATTAAAAAAAAATATCCTATATAATAAAAGGCTAATATACAAATTGACTGAATGGTGGAACAACGGGTTGCTGTGATGCACACTGACCATCAGGGGGCAGACACTCAATGCAGGAGATGCCCCCTGGTGGTCAGTGCACTCCCACAGGGGGAGCACCGCTCAGCCAGAAGCCAGGCTCATGGCTAACAAGTGCAGTAGCAGTGGTGGAACCTCTCCCATCTCTGCGACAGCACTAAGGATGTCCAACTGCCGGTTTAAGCCCATTCCCTGCCATCAGTCGGACATCCCCCGAGGGGTCCTGGACTGTGAGAGGGCACAGGCCAGCCTGAGGGACAACCCAAGCGCACAAATTTTGTACACCAGGCTTCTAGTATATATATTTTTTAATTGATTTCAAAGAGGAAAGGAGAAGGAGAGAGAAATAGAAACATCAATGATGAGAGAGAATCATTGATCAGCTGCCTCCTACATGCCCCACACTGGGGATCGAGCCCACAACCTGGGCATGTGCCCTGACCGGGAATCAAGTCATGACCTCCTAGGTTCCTAGGTCGACGCTCAACCACTGAGCCACACAGGGTGGGCTGGTTTAAGCAATTTAATTATTATATGCCTTGGTGTTTTTTCTATCATGTTTTTTGTGCTTGGTGTTCTTTATTTGTAGGTTTGTGTCTTTTATCAAATTTAGGGAGTATTCAGCAGCTGTTCTATAAATATATTTTTCTGCACCCATCTCTTTCTCCTCTCTTTTTGAGATTGATGAGACAAATATTGATATTCCAAAAGGTCCCTGAGGCTCTGTTCGTTCTTTCTAAAATTTTTTGGTTGCTTAATAATTCTTCTAATTAATAATTCTTTTTTTAAAAAATATATTTTATTGATTTTTCACAGAGAGGAAGGGAGAGAGATAGAGAGTTAGAAACATCGATGAGAGAGAAACATCGATCAGCTGCCTCCTGCACACCTCCCACTGGGGATGTGCCCGCAACCAGGGTACATGCCCTTGACCGGAATCGAACCTGGGACCTTTCAGTCTGCAGGCCGACGCTCTATCCACTGAGCCAAACCGGCTAGGGCAAATTAATAATTCTTAATTGACTTTTTTTTGTCATCTTCATTCTGCTATTGAGTCTACCCATGACATTTTTATTTTATGTTTTTTTTTAGTTCTAAAATTTTCTCTTTTTTTTTAATAGTTTGTATTTTTTTGCTGAGAACTTTTATTGTCCCATTCAAGAGTGCTCACCTTTCCTTTTCTTTTGGAGCACGGTTATAATCACTGCTTCCTAATTCCCACTTCTGCGCCTTTAGAGGTTGGCCCCTGTTGATTATCTTTTCCCATGACAATTGATCTGATTTTCCTGGTTCTTTGCATGTTGAATAATTTTTTTATTATATTCTGGAATTTTGAATAGTATAATGTGAGGCTCTGGTTTCTGTTAAATCCTCTGTAGAATATTAATTTTGCTGTTGTCCTTGTTCATTTGTTTTAGCGGGAAGTCAACCACTCCCTTAGGTTCAAACCTCAATTCTGTCTTTCTTTCTGAGGGTGGTGATTGCAATGTTGGCTCAATCTCCAAGTCTTTGGTTGGCTGCTTTGGGTCTGTTCTGAATATGCTCAACTTGGAGTGAGCTTGGGATGTGTTTTGGGTCATTAGCAATAATAGGGGATCCCCTCTCCCCTCTGGCTTTCTCTCCTTTTCCAGGATTTTTCTCACGTTCACTTTTTCCTTGTTGCTCCCTCTCCCTGTTCCTCTGACTAGGTAGATGATTTCTCTTGGGGAAACTGCTGGGTGGTTCTGTGTGATTGGGACCGCTTGTGGAGCAAAACAGCAATAGAAATAGGAGAGAGAAAATGATGGAGCTTGTCCTCACACAGTCTTTAGACCTGTTTCCCAGTTCCTCTAGAGCAGCGGTTCTCAACCTGTGGGTCGCGACCCCTTTGGGGGTCGAACGACCCTTTCATAGGGGTCGCCTAAGACCATCAGAAAATACATATATAATTACATATTGTTTTTGTGATTAATCACTATGCTTTAATTATGTTCAATTTGTAACAATGAAAACACATCCTGCATATCAGATATTTACATTACGATTCATAACAGTAGCAAAATTACAGTTAT
>NW_005877756.1:0-8333 GCF_000147115.1 Myotis lucifugus | reverse complement strand
TCCAAAAGCGTAGTTTTTCTTTCTTGGTTTGTTTTTACTTCTTGAAATTGAAATGTGTTAAAATATTTTTTTTAAAGAATAGCTCAAGCACCCAGTGAGGCCTTAAAGCCTGGGGTGCTTGCTTGTGTTGTCTGAGTCTAAGCTCGCCGCGCTGGAGGCCCCCCGGGAGACGGGACCCCGGCGTGGCTCTGTCTCCTTCCCAAAACCGCATGCACAGCTGCTGCCAGGTGCCCCGCTGCCCTCCTTCACTTTTCGTCCTGAACTTGCCAGTCACTCCTGGTCTCTGTCCGATGTTGGGGGGGGGGGGCGTGTTTCTTCCTGAGGAGCCGTCCTGGTCCTGCCCTGGGCCTCCACTTCCTCAGACCCACCCCCCACCCTGCGCCGGGCCCACCTTACAGCAGAGTCTCCCGGCCTCCCCTGTGCTCGCCGCTTTCCTGATGCTCCTTTTCACTTCCAGAGCCGCCCGTCTTGCTGTGTCCCTTGCCCTTTTGCTCTTCCGTGGAGATGCCCAGGCCTTTCTTTCCTTTGGGTACTTCCAGGGCTTTCTTCAGGTTTCCTTTCTGAGCTGTTTTGCTGATTTTGGACCTGGGAGCCAGGCCTCCTGCACCCGCAAGCTGCTGCACTTCCTCTAAAATCATTTCTCCCTTAGGCCCCAGTCCCTCAAACCCCCCTGGAAAGCACTGGTCGCTTCCTGTGCCCGTGCGCTTCCTGCTCCCGGCATTTCAGGTAAATGGAGTCAGACAGCCGGGGCCTTTGCTCCGGCTGCTTCCCTCAGCTCCGTGTTTGTCCTCGCCGCCCGCAGCGTGTCAGCCTGCGCTCCTCTTGGCTGTCACCCACTCCCTGTGGGGACATAGTTCTGGGGTCGACACCTATTTTCTTCTTTGTTGTTTGTTTTAAAATAACTTCTCTAATGTATTGGTGCCTAGTTCCAATAAGCATAAGCCTGATGCTCGAGTAGGCAGGTTCGGGTCTCCAGGCTGTGCACCTGGGGCTCGCAGCTCTGGTGTCTGTTCTGAGGAGCTGCCTGTGCCCAGGGCTCTTACCCCCATGGAGGGGGGGGTGTTCTGCCAGCCTCTCCTGTCGTGGGGTGGGTGGCGGCTCGGGATCATGCTGCCGCCCGCCCACCCGCCCGCCCTGCCCCACACACGGCAGGCCAGGATCTCACGCTGGGGTGGCCAGCAGCTGGGGATTGCGCTGCTGCCAGCCCCAGGTGGGGCGGCTCAGTGGGATCTGCCCACGGTATGCAAATTAGCCGCCATCTTGGTTGGTGGTTAATTTGCATATCATGCTGATTAGCCAATGGGAAGTGTAGCGAAGGTATGGTCAATTACCATGTTTGTCTGTTATTAGATAAGATTATTGACAAAGTAATTGGTAGTATTGTGCTTAATGTTAATAGACAATGTGGGTCAGTTATTGAGTATTTTATTCTTTATTTCAGTTTAAGGGGAGAAGAAAAGATTTTACTGAAGAAGTAAGAAATCTTTTGCTGGAGGAAATTACATGGTTAAATCCTGAGTTTTCTTTGAGGAAATATTTTCCATTGCTTCTTAAAAAAAAAGCTGAGCACCAAGTACTCTCTGAATGTCATTGTAAACAAGGTTAGTGATAATTATTATCATTTATGTTAATATTTCACTTTTGAAAGCACTAAGAAGTTATGGCCAGTGTGGCTCAGTTGGTTGAGCAATGTCCCATGCACCTAGAGGTCATAGGTTCAATTCCTGGTCAGGGGCACATGCCCATGTAGCAGGTTTGAGCCCAGTGGGGGGCATGCAGGAGATAGCTAAATAGATGTTCCTCTCTCATCATCGATGTTTCTGTCTCTCCCTCTCTCTCTAGAATCAATGAAAACATTTTTTAAGAAAAAGAAAAAAAGCACTAAGAGTTAGCCATTGACCCTTGGAAGTGGTCATCATGAAGAGAACATTGCTTATGGTTGGCAGGGAGAATTTATTCAACTGAAGTAAAGCATCTTGTGCAATGCAGTGTTAGCCCCTGCTAGCTTCCAGAGATGCCAGCCCAAGATAGCTATTAATAATTCACTTAAGGAAAGCCTTAAATGAGATAATTTGAACTTATTTGCTTGTATAAAGGCAGTCTAAATAAGATATTCAGCTTGCTTTCAGCATGCCACATTTGATTCTTACCTTTCGTTTTATAGTAAGACAATTGGATATTTTGAAGTAATACTAAGATTATTGGGTATTAAAATTTTTTTGATTAGTAAGCATATGCATTTCTATTATTCCCCAAATAGAAAATCCACAACTAGAGCCTGATGTCAATCTAAAGGAAACCAAAAGGAAACGAGTGGAAACCAAAAATCATAAATCAAAAAGAAGGAAACCAAATGAGTATTCAGAAAATCCAGAAAATATAAATGGAAAACCAAAAGAACTGGAAAAAACACATAACTACACTGGGATAAAGCTAGATTCTTCCAAAAGTCTGTATTCTAAAACACGCAGGAAGACACAAACTGCTGTGAGTACATGTGAAGTGGAAAGTGAAGCAGTAGAAGATTCTGATGTTCTGATAATAGATGATGACAAAGCATCTACATCAGAAATATCTTCTGTTCCTGGTAAATTAGTTCTTATCTTTTTTTTAAACCTGTCACTTCCCCTCTCTCAATATGTGCTCATTGCAAATTCAAACAATATATATGTATAAATAAGAAGTGGAAGCCTCACTGATGAGAGTCTTATAGATAATCTTATTAACATTGCTTTTTGATCTTTGATTGTTTTTCGCTTCTGTAAATATATATGCTTTTATAAAAAATAGGGATCAGCCCTAGCCGGTTTGGCTCAGTGGATAGAGCATAAGCCTGCAGACTGAAGGGTCCCCAGTTTCAATTCCCTGTCAGGGGCACATGTCTGGGTTGCGGGCTCGATCCCCAGTGGGGGCATGCAGGAGGCAGCTGATCCATGATTCTCTCTCATCATTGATGTTTCTATCTTTCCCTCTCCCTTTCTCTCTGAAATCAGTAAAAATATATTTTAAAAAATAGGGATCATATTATACATATTATTTTACATGTATTTCTCATATTTCTTACATGTTCCCATTCAGGGTATCTAACTTTTCCTAAGTACCTTATTAAATTAATTCATCTATTTATGTTGCTTTAGAGCAGGGGTGGGGAATGTCCAGCCCGTGGGCTGTATAAAGCCCATGAGATCATTTGGTCTGGCCCTGCCAAGGCATTAGGGGTGAGTTAATGAAATGTTTGACCAAATAGAGCAGGCTAATTTTTAAATTGATAATTTTGTATGGCCCGCAAATGATATTATAAATATCCAAATGGCCCTTGGCAGAAAAAAGGTTCCTCATCCCTGCTTTAGAGTATGTTTTGATATTTGTATAGCAAGTCTATCATTTTTTTTAAAAAATGTATTTTATTGATTTTTTACAGAGAGGAAGGGAGAGAGATAGTCAGAAACATCGATGAGAGAGAAACATCGATCAGCTGCCTCCTGCACATCCCCCACTGGGGATGTGCCCGCAACCCAGGTACATGCCCTTGACCGGAATCAAACCCGGGACCCTTCAGTCCGCAGGCCGACGCTTTATCCACTGAGCCAAACCGGTTTCGGCAGTCGATCATTTTTAAAAGCAATTTTCATACATCTCTACTATGAACTATAGTTTCCCTTACTCTCATAAATCCCATTGAGGTTTGATTTTGCATTAGTTTATAGATTAGTTTGGAGTGAATTGACATCTTTACAACATTCAGTTTTTCTCAACAGCAAGTGTAACATATCTTTCCATTTAAACTGGATGATTTAGTTGGGCATTTTAATGTTTCTTTTCAGTGGTCAAAAAAGGCTCCACTAAAATTATGCTGTCTTTGTTCTTTAGATATTTTTTATGGTAAAAATTATTTTTTATGTTTCTAGGATTATTAAAAATTTAAATGTATACTTTTAAACTTTACTGTCATGAGACTTTATGGTGGTTTTAAAGGGGAATTTGATGTGAAGAATTTTAAATGTAATAGTAAGTTTTGAAATTGCCTTGTTGGCATTTTGTAAATATAAATATTTATACAAATAGTAGTTATTGTTACATAAACTAATATAAATGTCTAAGAATATATGTTTATGTCAAGGAACAATACTTTAATGTATATTTTTTGCTTTAGATTCTGGAACTGAAGACATGCTTTGGACAGAAAAGTATCAACCTCAGAACTCCAGTGAACTCATAGGCAATGAACTTGCTATAATAAAGTTACATAGGTTGGTAAAATTGAGATATAGTTAATGAATATAGTTTTAAAATTTTTATTCTAAAATCTATAATTGTAAATTATTATAATTATAAAGAATGAACAAACAAAAGAATATTAAGTAAATATCCCTCTATTGTCCCTAGTGGTAAATTACTATTAAAGGTTTCTTGTAAAACCTTCCAGAAAAAATTTTATGCATATATTAGTTCCTTCTTTCATATTACTATTAATTCATGCCCATTATCTTTTGTCTACAATTCTAACATTCAAAATGTTCTGAAGACTGAAAGTATATTAACTTTATTATATAAAGTTTATTGTAGTCTTTATTGATCTCACTTGTAGGAGTTTATACATTTTTAAAAATGAAAATATTAAGTGATTATGGGTGTACTGTCACATACCTCTTTAGAGGTATTATGTAATAAAAGGGGCCCAGTGCACAAATTTGTGCACCTTGAAAGGAACTGTGGGCTGTGAGGCTGTGGTGGGCCCAGGGTTGGGTCTCGGCCCATCTTCTGGGCCCCCGCCGGGTCCTCCCGCCATGGCCCCCAGTCCCCCCTCTGCCGGCAGTCCTGCTCCTGCTGCTTCCACATGCTGATTGTGCCGGCCCCACTCGCACCCGCTGACGGTACAGAGCGATTGGGGCCAGCGCCAGCAGCAGGTGCGAGAGGCAGCTGCCAGCCCCTATCGCCCGCCCCTCAGGAGCAGGGGGAGGTGGAGAAGCCCTGAGGGATGATCAGGGCCAGCAGCCACTGCTTGCACTCGCTGATGGTGCCGAGTGATCAGGGCCGGTGCCAAGCGCCAGCAGCGGGTACAAGTGGGGTGGGCACCAGCAGCAGGTGTGAACACTGGCAGAACCGCGGCACTGGGGAGCAAAGAATTTTCAGTAATCACCAGAGACTTGCCCCAATGACAGTGAGCGGCACTCCATCTTGGTCTGGCGCCCCCACTCACATGCTCCACCATCCCACCGCAGCTGACGCCTGCCATGTTCTGCGCGCGCCCCCTGATTGTTCGGTTGTTCCCCCATTTGGTCTATTTGCATATTAGTGTTTTATATATAGGTGTGGTATATACCACATTACCTTTCTAATATCTGAAAAACTCTGAATTCTAAAACCCACTCGGCCCAGAGGATTTCATATAAGGAATTGTAGCCCATAATAAGGGTGAACATCTTGAACTTGGCGGTGTTCTAAGTACTTGCATTGTTCTTAGCTCATTTAATCCTTAGAAAAATAGTCTGAGGATATAAATTATAGTTGTCCTTATGTCATAGATGAGGAATGAGGCCTAGAGAGGTTGAGTATTTATCTAAGTTCACACAGTTAGAAAGTGATAGAGCTAGAATTTAAGCTCAGGTAGTCTAGCTCTAGACCAGTGGTTCTCAACCTTCCTAATGCCGCGACCCTTTAATACAGTTCCTCATGTTGTGGTGACCCCCAATTTCATTGTTACAAATTGAACATAATTAAAGCATAGTGATTAATCACAAAATAATATGTAATTATATATGTGTTTTCCGATGGTCTTAGGCGACCCCCGTGAAAGGGTCGTTCGACCCACAAAGGGGTCGCGACCCACAGGTTGAGAACTGCTGCTCTAGACTAAAACTTAATCTTTATACTTAGCATTATATATTAGACATCTTTCTTGTTATCACACAATCTACCTAAATTCTATTTAGTTGCTGTGTATTGTTTCTTGTATGGGTGCAAAAGTATATCTTTTCCCCTACTGATATACTTTCAGGTTTTTCCTTTTAGAAGCTAATATAAACAATGTTGCAATGAATGTCCTTTCATATATAGTCTACCTATATTCTGTGAATTATTTTTATTAACATACATTTTATTATGGCAGTTGGTTGAAAGATTGGAAAAGAAGAGCTGAATTAGAAGAAAGACAGAATTTGAAGGGAAAAAGAGATGAGAAACAAGAAGGTATTTTGAGTCATTTTCCCCATTTCACTGAAAATTTTTAGTATTAGATTATCTAAAAAATTTTATAAAATTTCTTACTCATATTCTATATTTGGTGTTCTAGTTTTTGCACATTAAATTTCCAGCATTTACTGGCAGGAAGTTCGTGGGATTTTTTAAAAATTTTTTTTTAATTTTTTTTTTTTTTAAGTTTGTGGGATTTGATCATTGGGTTTGGTGAGGTATAATTGCCGCCTAAGCAATTATCATTTTATATGCATTTGAATCATTTTTCAGATCTGTCGGATAGCATTGACTTTAAAGGCAGTTCAGATGAAGAAGAGAATCGTCTTTGCAATACTGTTCTCATAACAGGGCCAACAGGAGTGGGGAAAACTGCTGCAGTATATGCTTGTGCTCAGGAGCTTGGGTTTAAGGTCAGTCACAGCTACAGTAGAACAATGTTAATGAATTAAAAGAAAACATAAACCATTTTGCCTTTTTTCATGTATTCTTCCTTTAGATATTTGAAGTGAATGCCTCATCTCAGCGCAGTGGTAGACAAATTCTGTCTCAACTGAAGGAAGCTACTCAGTCCCATCAAGTAGACAAGCAAGGTGTAAATGCACAAAAACCTTGTTTTTTCAATAGCTACAACATAGGCAAGTCACCAAGTAAGTAAATTATTATTATTTTTTTGTCATAACCTTTTTTTTGTTGTTGTTAATCCTCACCCGAAGATATTTTTCCATTGATTTTTAGAGAGAGTGGAAGGGAGGGGGAGAGACGGAGGGAAACATAAATTGGTTACCTCCCTGCAAGCATCCCAACGAGGTCTGGGGATCGAGCCTTCAATGAAATCAAACCTGGGACCCTTCAGTCCAGGGGCCGACATTCTATTCACTGAGTCAAACTGGCCAGGGCTATTTGGATACTTTGAAATACAGTTTGTACAGGAAAGGTATGAGAAATGCTTCATTCTGCCCTGGCTGGTTGTTACTTCTCTTATTTCATTTCAGATTTTATTTATTTGGGTTCTCTTTTTTTTCCTATGAGTCTGGTTAAAGATTTGTTAAATTTGTTTATATTTTCAAAGAACCAGCTCTTGGTTTCATTGATCTTTTGTATTGGTTTTTAGACTCTATTTTATTTATTTCTGCTCTCATCTTTATTTTTTCCTTTCTTCTAATTGGGCTTTGTTAGTTGTTCTTTTTCAAGTTCTTTTAAATGTAAAGTTAGATTGTTAATTTGAGATTTTTCTTGTTTTTCAAGATAGGCCTATAGTGCTATGAATTTACCTCTTAGGACTGCTTTTGCTGTGTTGCATAGATTTTAGGTTGTGTTCTCATTTTCATTTATTTTAAGGTATCCTTTTATTTCTTCCTTGATTTCATTGTTTAGTAGCATGTTATTTAGAATCCATGTCTTTGTGTGTTTTTCAATTTTTTTCTTGTGATTGTTTCTAGTTTCATACCATTATGATAAGAGAAGATGCTCGATATGATTTTATTCTTATTCAATTTGTTGAGACTTGTGTTCTAACATGTGGTCTATCCTAGAAAACATTCCATATACACTTGAAACAATGTATTTTCTGCTGCTTTGGGGCAAAGTGCTCTGAATATAACATTAAATCCATCTGAACTGATGTGTCTTGTAAAGCCACTGTTTCCTTGTTGATTTGCTGTCTGGAAGATCCATCCATTGATGTCAGTGGGGTGTTAAAATACCCTAGTGTTACTGCATTACTGTCAATTTCTCCCTTTTTGTCCATCAAGATTTGCTTTATATATTTAAGTGCTCTTATTCTGGGTACATACATGTTTACAAGGTTTATATCCTCTTTTTGGATTGCTCCCTTTATCATTATATATTGTCCTTTTTCTCTTAATATAGCCTTTGCTTTAAAGTCTATTTTGTCAAATATAAATATTGCTACCCCAGCTTTTTTTTCCATTTTAATTTTCATGAAATATCTTTTTCCAGCCCTTTTAGTCTCTGTGTATCTTTCCTTCTGAGATGGGTCTCTTATAAACAGCATATATATGGGTCTTGTTTTCTCATCCATTCAGCTACCCTATGTCTTTTAATTGGAGCATTTAAGCCATTTACATTGAATCCAAAGTCTTGAAAAGTGTATCATATATTATGTTCAGTTTTTGTTC
>NW_005877755.1:0-8334 GCF_000147115.1 Myotis lucifugus | reverse complement strand
ATTTACCCCATCTCCTGTCCTTCAATGATGTATGATTGTCTCCCACATTTCTGGGTTGCATCAGTGAAAGGAGTAAGCATTTGTAGCTTCAGAGAAGGCCCTAAAACAGCAAAGAGAGACTCATGGTCCTTGTGCAGTAGGGCTGGTAAAGTGTGTGGAACTGTCCAGCCCAAAGGTGCTGAAACCAGATAGCCAGAGGGTATGTGGCACTTGACCATGCACCCTATCTACCTGTCATGACTAGGGCATGGCAATGAAAATACACAGAATTTGAGGATATATTATATATTTTCCAAGAATCCTCAGTACCTATAATAAGAGATGAAAGAGGGATATGAAAGATAATTCTCAATTTTATGGGCAATTCCCAACTGTAATTACCTTACACTCACAATATGTCAATGGTTATTTCCCATGCAAACCTTTTTGATCAGTTTTTAAGTGACATCCCTTTGAATTAAAACCAAATTAATGTGAGTGGTCACGGATCAATTATAATTAGACATTCTTCCAGAGGAAATACAAGAGATTAGTTACCTGCATATCTGACAAGGGGTTCCTTGCTCTTAGCAGAATTTGAGCCAAATAGAGAATAGAATATAGATGACTGCATATTTGTCTTCCACCTCGGCAGGAAGAATCCGTCATGATGTCTTAAACTTTGTAATTTATCCTTGAGGTTGATGGATTATTTTTATTAGAAAAATTTGCTCTATAAATTCTCTAGCATTTTCCTAGAAATTCGCTGTGAGGTAGTCCTCCCTGATCACCTGATTTTAAATATATTTACATTTTATTAAATATACTTGACTCAGAATATCATCTAAGTGAAGTAAAATTGCTTACAGATAAGGAATATTGAAGAGATCCATTGACTGTGTAACTTATTTAACTTGTGAGTTGGGAACTGTGTTTGTTATGTTAAAGCTGCACATACCTGAATATCCTAAATTAACCAGCACTCCTTCAAGACTCAGACTCTGTTCTGAGAACATTTATAATCTTAATTCATTTGATCCCCACACCAATCCTATAAGATGAGTGATGTCATTATCCCCCATTTACACATAAGAAAATTAAAGTTAAAAGACATTTGATAACTTGCACAAGATCATCTAACAGGAAGTAGCAGATTTAGAGATTTAACCCAGGTGTTTAGCCTTTGGCTCCGTACTCCCAGCCTTCATTTCAGTGTCTCTTCCAGAAGCACGGGAGTGGGTTCCTTTGACGGCTGCTTCTTGTGTCTTTTTTTTTTTAATGGGAAAAGGACTTGAACAGACACTTCTGAAAAGAAGACACACACATGTCCAACAAGTACCTGAAAAGATACTCGTCACAAATGCAAATCAAAACCACAGCGAGCCATTAGGATGGCTATTGTCTTAGTTTGCTAGGGCTCTCATAGCCAAATACAACAGACTGGGTACCTTAAACAGCAGGCGTTTATTTTCTCACAATTCTGGAGGCTAGAAGTCCTAAAGTGTTGGCAAGTTTGGTTTCTTCTGAGTCCTCTGTCCTTGGTTTGCAGATGGCAGCCTTTTCTCCATGTGGGCACATGCCTGGTTTTGGTCTGTGTGTCCTAATCGTCTCTTCTCATAAGAACACCAGTCAGATTGGATTAGGGCTCACCCTAATGGCCTCATTTTTATTTGATATTTTTCTCCCCTCCTTGGCTATTTTTTGGCCAAAGTGACCTTCACTATGGCTCAGATAATGTCAGTGTGCTTCTAAGCTCCTTGTTAACCTAGGCTCTGACCTTCCTCCCAGTCATTTCATGTGGTGGCTGGAACCCCTATCTACGTACATGTACATATAGGTTCACGTTTCTCTTTCAGAATGAAGAATTCTGAAAATTGCAGGCAGACAAAGTTAGCTTTCCAAGGAATTGTGAGAAAGAGAGGAAGAGCACCCATATTTGCTAAGTGTGTGATATATACAACATAATCCGTTTCCTCTCACATAATCCTGCCTTATTGAAAGCCCATCCCATAATTCATCATTGCCCCGCTGGAAACGATTCCGAGATTCTAAAACCTTCAGATGCTACCGTTCCTAGAGGAATCCATATCTTCTCCTTAAGAGAAGACTTGAATACTCTTAAAATCACAATATCTTAACTCAAAGCACCTGCTTTCCCTTGGCAGTATGTTTTCAATGAAGTGTATGTGTTTGTTTTGCAGAAGAATAGAATTTTTCCAACACCACACAAAACTCAAGCTTCTATATTATATAGCTTTAATCGATTTCTTAAATAGCTATACTGTATAGCTTTAATCTGCTTCTTAAATTGCTATACTATAAAGCCATCATAGTACCTCATGTCAACTAGCCTCCATAGTCCCCCTTTGGCCCAGAAGGTGCTGACATTATGAATAATGGTCTATGTGTCTTCATCAGATTTTTTTGAGAGAAGTTCAGTAACATGCCTTGTTCTTTCTCCTTTAGGGAATGCCTTTTCATTCTCCCTTCATCTCCTATTTCAGGAAGAATAATTATCAAATGCTTTGAGCAGTTCACACCAAGAGGAATACTTAATCTTGATAATTACTCTTTGATGAGCAAATATGTTTTATCTCTTCTTCAAATTGTAGTTCTGATTCTATTTTCCATGGAGTGGATTCCTGAAGATCTTCCAAAACACAAATCAAAACCAAAATGCCACAGTCCCTTGGTTCAGCTCAACTCCCACACTCGAGAGTCTGGTTTTCCCCAGTGCAAAGTAACTCCATCTGCAAAAGCTCTTTGGTATAAATAAGAAAAGTTGCCTGCGATGAGATAGCTTCCCTAATTTGTCCCGAATTTCAAACACTGTTTGTTTTTTTAATTTCCATATATATAAAACATTCTTTTGTGTTTTAATGTTCACTAAATTCTTGGATTTCTTAAAAGCGTACCTTTAATGAGTTGTGGTCTTGTCTGAATTACTGGTGACATTTCTCTCTTTTCAGTTCCTCCCAAGTTTGTGGTTCAGCCACGAGACCAGGACGGGATTTATGGGAAGGCTGTCATCCTCAATTGCTCAGCCGAGGGTTATCCTGTCCCCACAATCGTGTGGAAATTCTCTAAAGGTATGAAGTTACTTGTTTGCATGTTGTCTGTCATACATATGCACATTCCAAAGAATTAGATGAGAATTTGTAGTCCTTCCAAAGGTTTTTCCTGTAAGTAGATATGTCCCCAGCTTCACCAAGTCTGTCTTTCTTTCACACATACCACTACTAGTCAGCCTCCGTGTTTTCTTCAGACCAGGACGCTATCTGTTCGTGTATAACATGACCTGGAAAAGATGGTTGATTGGGGAGACAGATTACTCCTGTAAGTTATTTCAGCACCTGGGACAGTTCTGCGTTGCCTACAGATACTGTATAACTATGCTGCTTGGAGACCACTGCAACCCCTATAGGTGGAAATACAAGTAGAAATTATCAGAATTGCTCATTTTGGAGCTTTATTTCCCCAGTATTTACACATATGAGATTCAGAGGTTTTAGAAGGCTGAAAATAAGTTTTTTTTATTGTTTTATTTAGCTGGTCACCTTAGATTATACAAATCACATACAAACACATCCAATGTCTATTTTGAGCTTTCATTCCTAATCATGCTTTCTCTTCAAAGGCAAAGCAGCAGTTCAATTTTAAGGTAACACTGTAAACAGGGCATGAATAAAAATGTGCAAGGTGTAAACTCTGGGGAAACCATTCTAGACACTGTAACTATAACTTACGTCTATCTTATCATCTCTTTAACTATGTGTATGAACATACTGGAAGTTGTTTTGTGTTATCATTTAGTAATTTATTTATCAAATAGTAGTTGAGGGTCCAATATATACTGGTTGGATAAACAAATGAATTTAATCTTTTTGTAACAATCTGGGACCTACTGTATTAGTTTAATTGTTACGAGTATATTTATTTATGCTTATTTAATCATGGTTTGTATTCTGGATGTTGCTGTTTAAAATACAGTGTTGCATTTTCTTATTATGAAAATAACAATAATAGGGGGAAAACCAAATGGCACACTTCCCACAATCCCTTCTAGTGTATTTCCTTCCAGGGAGAAGGAAGAGAGGGGGCCCAGGAGGTGCTAGACACCATAGACACCATTGGCTTGCAGGGGGAATCAATTGAATTCTTTTAAGAAATCTCTGAGGCTACTCCCTGCAGCAGGCCCCACCCATTGTCCTTGTAAAAGTGGTTTATTCACAAATACAAGCCTGTTATTCAGAGTGTCTGCCCACATGACTTCTTATTTTGAAGCCCCATGTTGCATTACATGGAAACAAATCAACATCATACGTTGAATTTAGTTTATATAGATGTGCATATGTGATATTATGAACATTTCCCATGATGCTTTTCTTCTTCAAAAAATATTTCTAATGTTTGCTACTGTGGACGTTCCCTGCCTCCCTTAGGTTGTGTCCAGTTTCTCAGAACTGTCAACACCACAGCAATGAGCATTTGTGCATGTTAATGCAATGGGCATAAGTGTGATTGCTTTCTCCCACTAAATTCCTAGCAATGAAATAGCATGAGCACATTAACGATTTGGGTCTGCACGGGCCCAGGGCCCTTTGGAAAATGTTAGAATAATTTACACTCCCACCATCAGTATGAGGCGGTGCGTGTCCCTGCATTCTTGCCAATTAGATAAGATCTTTTTATTCTGTCTTCACAATGTGATGAGTGAAATGGTTTTCTGTTTTAATGGCCTATTTAGATCACTAATGCTATTGAAAATGTTTTGTTCTCTGTTAACTGACCACTTCCGTTTCCCCCTTGGGAAATTTCTTATTTATGTTACTTGCACACACCTCTGTGTCTTATTTATTTGCAAGAGTATTTTTCACAGGTTAAATAATGCTTTGTCTGCCATAGACATTACATACATTTTATTCCTTCCCATTATTAATGTGCAAATTAAGCTACAGTAGCCTATTATCTTTAGATTTTATGTGTCATATAAAATCATCAAAGAAAAAAATTATAAATTTCAACCAACTGAATTTTAAAAGAGTTAAGTTCCCTGAAATAACATCAGTCAAAGGTGACTACTATCAACATTTTTTGCTTAGCCTTTCAGACCTCTCCCCAGACACACATATATAAATATACATATATTTCTGACTTATAATCTTTTTTCTTCAGTTAACAATATACTATGAGTGTCTTTTCTTGTCAACAAATATGGGTGTTTAATATGATTTTTAATGTCTGTGTAGAGTTTATATTAATACATCAATAAGTACATCTACCTATTTTTGCCTTTGTTAATATTAAATTCAGCGACTTAAACCACAAGGAGTCTGGATGTAGATAGTTCAGGACTGGTTTGTTTTCTCCTCTAAGTCACCAGGGACCCAAATATATCTCTCTGAGCTGGTGTGGCTCAATGGTTGAGTGTCTACTTATGAACCAGGAGGTCACATTTCAATTCCCGGTCAGGGCACATGCCCAGGTTACAGGCTCCATCCCCAGTCAGGGCCATGCAGAAGGCAGCCAATCTATGATTGTCTCTCATTATTGATATTTCACTCTCTCCCTCTCCCTTTCTCTCTGAAATCAATTTTTATAAGGGCCCCTGAGCTCAGTGGCCATTTCCACATTCCCAGGGAGGAGGAAGAGCGAAGGGAGGGGGCTGCCACTCCCACCTGAGTCAACTCCCTTGTCAGATCTTTCCAGAATGTGTCATTAATCAATTCCGCTAACACCTCCCTGGCTAAGTCACCCTGAGCCGTAGGGGGTCTGCAAGCTGTGTTGTAGCTGAGCACACTGGCTTCATGACCACAACTTGTGCTAGGCCACCGAGTAAGAGGGGAGGATGGGCAAGTGGCAATTAGGTGTGTCCGACACTATTGCTGGGTATTGTGTGTTTGCTTTTTCTAGTTTTTCACTGTTATAACAATGTCATAATGACTTCTATCTCCTTGACCTTTGTACATGTGTCCATTTTGTCCCGGGGATAAATTTCTACACATGAAATTGCTGGCTCAAAGAATAAGCAATTTCTATGGCCTTCAGTATGCAGTGACCACTGGCCAGAATTTTAATGTGCACACTCTCCCACAGTTCACCGCATTGCCTGCCCTACAACCAATAAAATACCAAGCATTGTGCTTATTTTTTAATGTTCCCCGGTAGAATATAGAGATATTGTATGTTATCATTCAAATTATTCAAATAATAAAGATATTTCTTAAGAAAGTGTAGCCTTGTTTATGGAACGTGTTTCCAATGATCAAATACTCACTCAGAGCACAGGTGCAGCTCCTTTTTATGTGACAAAAATAATGCAGACAAACCAGACTCTGCCTGTGGCTCTGAGAGATGCAACAATTTAACCCTGGGCTGCAGCATTCCTGAGTAAATGCAGTGCCTTAAGGGCAGCTGTTGCAGAAATGAAACAATCTTTGCTGAAAATAATGTTATTACATTTTTGACCTTGGGTCTGGATACACGAATTCTAAGACATTCAATTCTGTCTCCTGATTTTCTGTTCTTTTACACGAACAAATGAGGCCTCTTATCTGAAAAAATAATTGTTTTAAATCAGGGCTTAACACCATGGTGGGCCTCCCCCGTGCTCCCAGAAATGCACAGCTAAGCACATATATGTTATTCATGGTGGAGAGAACGGGTTTCAGTAACTGTCTTGACCATGGCTGTCCCCTAGTTAGCTGCCGAGGGCCAGAAAGGGGCTGCTAGTGAAAGAGATCGCCGAGGCACAGCCCGTGGCCTGCCTGGGCTTCCTTTGCTCTCTGGCTGCCCACAGCCAGGGCTACTTCTGACCTCCAGGGAAGCTTTGGTCATGGCAATGTCCAAAGACCAGAGTCAGGGTGTGCCTGGGTTTGGGGGTGGGAGAGGAGTGGAGAGTAGTTTGCATTTAAAATTGGGTCATCCGCCCTGGCCACTGTGGTGCAGTTGGTTGGACATCAACTTGTGCACCGAAGGGCTAGTGGTATGATGCCCGGTCAGGTGCCACGTAATGAAATGGACAAACTCCAGGAGAGCACATGAGGCTGGGATCAGGGTCCAGAGTCTCTGCCTCTCTCTGCCTCTCCTTGTCCTTCTGTATGTTCACTTCTCAGTATACAGGGCTGGTTGCTCAGTCACCTATTTTATGGTTAACATTCTAGCTATTGTGGTGCCTAATTTTATGCAAAATGGAGTTTATATTTTCTATTTTCCTTTCTCCCATTTGCTTTTGTATGTTTTCCAGGAAGAGAAGAAATGCTGGTTTTATGCTGCCATCCTTAAATCTTATACCCTATTATTTATATATTAATCTTTATTAAATTTGGGGGCTTCGTTTTAGAAAAATAAGGAAAGTAGGAATCTAGGAGAAGTAGGAGAAATTATCCGTTAAGACTGTGGGCTAAGTTCAGACACGCACACCACCATCTGGCTGCAGGAAAATCACTTAACTGCGTGAACCAGCGCTTTCTTGTATGTGAAGCAAATAGGATAAGGGCTTAATGTGATGATTGAGGAAGATGATTCATAGAAAGCATTTATTATTATGGTGCCTGGCACACAGCGATGAGTCAATACGCATTAGCTGTTATCATCATCATCATTATTGTCATTATCATCCGCTCACATGGCCAGCCAGTTGTCCTAAAACCATTTACTGAAGAGCCCAACCTTTCCCCATGAACTTGAATTGTTTTATAATCTATGGGGAAAAAATGTGTCTACAGAAGTCTGTCTTTTTATCCCTCTGTTACACTGACCTATCTATTCTGGCATCATGACCACATAAATCTGAGGTTCATCTTTTCCTAATATAATTTAATATGTAATACTATTATACTCTGTTCATTTTTCCTTTTCAAAACTGTCATAGATAGCTCCCATGGATTTCTGATCATCTGTTCTGTTGCCTTATAACAGGGGTCCTCAAACTATGGCCCGCGGGCCACATGCAAATACACATATTGTATTTGTTCCCGTTTTGTTTTTTTACTTCAAAATAAGATATGTGCAGTGTGCATAGGAATTTGTTCATAGTTTTTTTTTTTAAACTATAGTCTGGCCCTCCAACGGTCTGAGGGGACAGTGAACTGGCGCCCTATTTAAAATGCTTGAGGACCTCTGCTGTATAATAATCTATATAGGTCTGTGATGATTATCTCTCTCTTTTTCATAGATGATGGACTTAAGGCCTGCAGAGAAAGTAGAACTGCAGCCCCCCAGGCCAGATTGGGGCCCTATACGACGCCATGTGTGTGTGTTTTTCAAGTAGAGCGCTTGGGGACTAGAACAATTCTTTTTCTCTCTTCCACCTCCTCCACTCTGGCGACATGCTAGAGATATTTTTTCAAAAAA
>NW_005877754.1:0-8335 GCF_000147115.1 Myotis lucifugus | reverse complement strand
GGTTTCCGGGGCGGGGCGTGTTCTCCGCCAGAGCCCATACTCATTTTCCAAGGCCTCCCACCCGCCACGCCGAGCCGGCCTCCCTTTTCTTAGGGGAGTTAAGGAGTTCGATTCCTGTTACAGGCACCGTCCTTGGTTTACCAGCCTCCATCCTCAGCTAGAAATGGCAGAGAGCGCCCATCCAGTGGTCTTCATTAGATTTTTCTTCTTTCTTCCCCCTCCTTCTTATTAAAAATCCAATACAACACTATTTCAGAAAAAAAAATACCTAGAGAAAAAAAACCGCCAGGTGATCCAGGAGCATCGGGGTCTCCGACAGCCCCGCCTGTCGGCTCGTTCCCACGTCGGCTGCTTGTTTCGGGAACAGAAAAACCCGCTCGGCGGCCTCCTGTGGCGGATCGCTCCGGAAGGCACCGCCCGAACATCCTACTGGGCCAGAGCTCTGCCTTGTCCTGGGCAGTTTTTGGCCAAAAGACTAAGGGAACGAAACCAGGAAAGAGCAGGTCAGTGTCTGGGCTCCCGGCAGGCCCCCCGCGGGCGGCAGGGGCTGGAGCGGGCAGCGTGTTCTCCCGGATGGACGGGATCTGTCCGGGCTGGGTGTATGTGTGTGTGTGGGGGGGGGGGGGAGCGTGGCCACTGGCTGGGCTGGGAGTCCCGGGCAGCGCAGCCGGGAGAGCCGAGCTGGGAGGGGGCAGGAGCTCAGATGCCCAGGAGGGGCCGCGGTTCATGACTGTGTCCGGGATTTAGCTTAGGGGGTGACCAGGTGACAACACGGGGAGCTCAGTGACGTGGGAGCGCCATCTGGTAGTTTTCGAGGGCAGGGGCCACACCACACAGGCCACACGGGGAGGCACGGGGCGGGGGGCGGAGGCAGGAGAGGGGGACACGGCCCGGACGCTTGACTGTGGTTTCTGAGGACGGGGCGAGGCGGCGGGGGATGGGGGGGCAGGTCACAGTGAGCTTGGCCTTGGTGACATCGGGCTCTGACTCCAGTTGAAGGGCTGCGGCCCGTGGTTGGGGGGGAGGGGGGAGTACTGGCTTGTGTGGAGGTAGTCAGGGCGGGGCGGGGCTCCAGGGCGGTGGCTGCCAGAGGGGAGGGAGTCGGGGGAGAAGGGTCCTAACCTGAGGGGACAGGAGAAGATCTGACTTCGGGGGGTGGGCACCCGGTGCCACAGACAGATCTTGCAACGTAGAACCCACACCTGAAACCTGTGTGTGGGAGGGACAGTCTCTTCCCGGCCAGCAAGGTCCCCAAGACGGAAACAAAGAGCCTGACTAAGGCCAAGGGGACAGGTCTCTGGCCTGGAGCCGGGTCCCCCCAGAGCGGTCAGCACGGCCACCACTCGCGTCCTCAGAGTTGCCTGAGGGCGGGGCTCCGGGCCCTTCCTCTCCTGGGCTCCTGGCCGGTGCCCACGCTGTGCCTGGTGCCACCTGGGCCACACAGGCTGCAGGGCCCTGTGAGCTCCTCGCGGGACAGCGCCTGCCCGCCCTCCCCCGGCCCCGTCCAGGCCCCTCCGCGCCGTCTCCCTGTGCCTTCTGTCCCTGTGGACGGGCACTCTGTCCTCTCACGGCCCAGCCAGACCCAGGCTGTCCCCATCTCTGCCGTGCCCTGTCCAGACCGCCCCAGCCGTCCACAGCCCCGCCTGCCCCCAGCCCAGGCTTGCCCCTTCCGGCCCGGACCCAGCACCATCTTGCTGGAGCCCAGGGCAGCATCTCCACGCAGCCCCTCAGAGCCCCTTCTCCCCAGCGTGACCAGGTGGTACAGTCCCCGGTGCCCAGCGATTGCACCCGCTGTGCCCGGCCAGGCCCCTCAGAGCGCTGGAAGTGCCACCGCCCAGCCTCCTGGCCCGTTACTTTCCTCCTAAAGGTCAGAGAGGTGCCCGGACTGGGAGTGGCCACCGTCCAGGAGCCACGGGGAGTCCCGGGCAGCACAGGCCAGCCTCCAGCGGGCACAGACGCCATCTGCCTCCGCCGCCCACCCGCCCGAGAGGCCGCCCAGCCCGGACCGGGAGGAGGGAGGCCCAGGGTGGCCGAGGGCTTGAACGGGGAGGGACTGCGGGGCAGACCTTCCAACAGGGACCAGGGATGGCGACGCCCGCGGCCGCCCAGCCCCTGCCCGGGCCCCACCCCACCCTCCAGAGAAACAGCCATCCGTCGCCTCCTGTACGCGCCCCGAACAGGAATCGATCTCGAAACCTGGGCATGTGCCCGACCCGGGATCACACCACCACCTGCTGGTGAGCAGGGCGCTGCTCCCACCACCTGAGCCACGGGCGAGCGCTCTGCTCTTTCACTTCCACAAAACCAAGCCCCACGCGCTCGCCAGTGTGGGCAACGCGACTCCTGGTTGGAAGACCCGGCCCTTTCCTCACGCACCCTCTCCCCTGAGTCACGCCCGCGCCAGCGCCCGCCTCAGACGTCTGCGGAAGCCCTGGCACCCACACCTCCCACCTGTGGAGACGCCCGACCTCAAAGGGGCGCCCGAGGGCGTCTCCCACACCTGGCGCCTCCACCGCACCCCCCTGTTCAGCACACGCTCCACGACCTGACATTGTACCTGCCGCAGCCACAGGGTCAGACCTCTGGGGACTCCAGCCAGCCAGCCTCCCGATGAATCCGAGTGACGGCCCATCCGTGCACCTCCTCCTCTCCTCCTCCTCCTCCTCCTCCTCCTCCGCCTCTGGCCGCCGTCCTGGGGGCTGTGGAGGCTGAGGCCACGGGGCTCGTCCACAGCAGTGAGCACGGCCAGGAGGCCGGGTCCCCGAGGCAGGCACTGCCAGGCGCTGGCCGGGCTCTTCTCGGGGCAGCCACACCCGCTGAGGACGCAGATGCCTGAGGACAGGTGCACTCACCTGAGAGCCGGCCAGCCCCTCCCTGGAAGTCACGGCCCTGCCCCCAGGCCAGAGTGAGGGTCAGGGAGACCCCCCAGGCTGCTCTGGGAGCCCCCCTGCTGCCCTCAGGGCCACTGTGCTCAGCCCAGTCCCACCCCTCCTCCTGGCCTCCGGTGCACACCGGCACCTGGCAGGGAGGGGGTCCGCTCAGGGGCTGCCAGGCTTGGCAGGAGGTTCTTTCTACTCTCAGAAGGCTACCGAGGGATTGCCGACCTTTGCTGCTGCTGACCCTCGCCCAAGGCTTAGCCTGAGGCTCCATTGCTGTTGAGAGTAAAAGGGGAAGAGCATTTCTCTCCCTGTCTCTCTCCCTTCCACTCTCACTAAAAAAATCAATCAATGCACAAATATCTTAGGGTGAGGATTAACCAAAAAAAATCATTATGAAGCAGACACCATGCTTCCAGCACCCAGGCCACGCGTGCCAGACGCTGCCGGCACCCCCACGGCCCCACGGCCCCTGGGATAACCACCCCCCACTCGTAGGTGACCACCCCCTCCAGCCTCCTTGAGCCCTCGTTACGCAGCCCTCACAGCAGAGATCGAGGAGTCTGTGTTTCCATGTTATCTAAGTGGGTCCTACAGCAAAGTATTCTTTCATGTCCAGGCCCCCGCCCCCCAAATAAGTTATGTTTTGGGGGTTTATCCATGTTGTGTCGCGGAGTCGGTCCATCCGTGTGCATGCATGTGGGTTTGGCGGCCTCGTGTTGCTGGATGCGGTCTCGCTACATGAATGCACCTCACTTTATTTATTTACTAGGGGCCCAGTGCACGAAATTCGTACACTGGTGGGGGGGGGGTCCCTCAGTCCAGCCTGCCCCCTCTCACATACTGGGAGCCCTCAGGGGATGTCCTACTGACGGCTTAGGCCCACTCCCTGCTCCCCTTGGAGCTGGCTCCGCCCCTGCCCGCTCTGATTGCCAGCTCTGCCCCTTCCCCCTTTCGAATAGCAGCTCCACCCCAGCCCCCTCCAATTACCGGCTCCGTCCTTGCCCAGGCCTAAAGCCTCTGGCCGAGGCTTTAGGCGTGGGCAGGGGCCCCCTCGGCTCTGATCGCAGGCTCGGCTCTGCCCAGGAGCCCCCTGGCTCAGGCCCTTCCTAGGCTGCTCAGGGCCCATGTGGGGTCTACCTCAGAGTGACCTGGGTGCCCGATGATGTTCCTGGGACCCAGGCCGCTGGGTGCCTACATATGCAAATTAAATGCCATCTTAGTTGGGTCAATTTGCATACTCGCTCCTGATTGGCTGGTGGGCGTGGCTTGTAGGTGTGACGGAATAACGAAGTGATAGTTAATTTGCATGTTTCTCTTTTATTAGTGTAGATTTACTTAAAAAATATTTTTATTGATTTCAGAGAGTAAGGGAGAGGGGGAGAGAGAGACATCACAGATGAAAGACACTCATTGGTCAGCTGACTCCTGCACGTCCCACACTGGGGATCGAGCTCACAACCCGGGCCTGTGCCCTGACCAGGAATCCAACCGTGACCTCCTGGTTCCTAGGTCGCCGCTCAACCACGGAGCCACGCCGCCGGGCACGTCTGTCTTTTAGGACAAGGCTGCCCAGCTCAGGAGGCTCTGAGTTCCCCCCGGGCACGTCGAACAACAACCCCTGAGCCTTAGACCTCTGCCCCTGCCCTTCACAGCCCTTGGGCTGACCCCGGTGAGTGTGGCCACACCGCCCACAGACGTGAGCCAGGACGAGGGCCACCGTTCCGGTGCACCCACTGGCACGCCCCCCTTCGCTCACCACCTGCAGCCGGGTCCTCTGATAAGCAGTGTGTGTGATGAAGCAGGAGTCAGACACTGCAGCCACCCGCCCCTCTTCCCGCAGCACCTCCATGGCGCGCCAGCAGCAGAGAAGCGAGATGCCCGCTGGAGCCATCACCACCGTGTGCCGGGCGTGTCCTCGGCATCACCGCACTCGCATGTGTAATCCGCCTGCGACACCTCGAGGGAGGCACAGCAAGGCTCCCGTTTGCCAGGCAGACACTCCAGGGCACAGAGAGGTTAAGTAAGTCACCCAGGATCGCACAGCGCCCAGGCAGCGGGACCAGGGACCCAACCCAGGCAGACACTCTGGGCTGTGGTTCTCCAAGCATCGCGTTCTCAGGGGACCCGGACCCCACCCCAGCCCCTCCCTCCCGTAGGACCCACCCTGCCAATTGCAGGACACGCGAGACACAGCTACAGGCCCCGGGATCGCAGAAGGACGGGCTCAGGGGACAATGGAACGCGGTGGGGAGCCCAGAAACAGAGCCACACAAACAGAATATTCCCAGCCGCTCTGCAAAAGGCACTTTATTTTTTAAAAGATATTTTTATTGATTTCAGAGAGGAAGGGAGAGGGAGAGAGAGATAGAAACATCAGTGAGGAGAGAGAATCAGCGATCGGCTGCCTCCTGCATGCCCCACACTGGGGATCGAGCCTGAAACCAGGCCTGTGGCCTGATGGGGAATCGAACCGTGACCTCCTGGTTCATAGGTGATACTCAGCCACTGAGGGACACCAGTGGGGCTGTGAAATGCACTTTAGATTTTAGAATAGATTGTGTTTGTTTTGTTAATCCTCACCTGAGGGTATTTTTTTCCATTGCTTTTCAGAGAGTAGAAGGGAGGGAGGGAGGGACAGGGAGAGGGAGGGAGGGGGAGAGAGAGAAATAGTTTGGATTTCACAGAAAAGCAGCCACGACAGTGCAGAGGGCCCCCGAGACCCGGCCCCCGGTCCCCCGCTGTCAGCATCTCCTGCGGGACGGGGGTCGGACGCAGAAGCAGCGCCGGCATCTGGCGGGTTGCGCTGGCGTTGGGGCCACTGAGTCAGCGCCATGCCTCGCCCCGAGTGCCCCGTGTTCCCCAACGCCCTTCCCCTGGCCCTGCACCCCGCCCAGGCCCCCCCCCCACAACGTTCCGTCCCGTCTCCTTCGCTTCCTCTGGCCGAGACAGCGCCTCAGACTCTCCCTGTGTTGGAGGAACTTGGCCTTGGAGATGAGTGGCTGGGATTTGAGAGAACCCCAGAACCGGACTGGTCTGGGTGTGGGAGCGGGTGCTGGGTTTTGGGGGGAACACCGCGAAGGTGAGAGGCCTTCTCGTCACGTGGTACCAGGGCCCATGGCGAGTCCTCGACTCACGGGGTTGACCCGGGTCACCGGGCTGAGGCCGCGCGGCCAGCTTTCCTCGGCGAGGCGGCTGCTTCCTTTTCCATCCTGTCCTGGCCGCCAAGTGCCTCCCTCGCCCGCGGGTACGGCCGGGGAGCTGGCACCGCCACGGGTCGTTCGGGTTCTGTGCTGGAAACAGGTCTCTTCTCCCCTGTCCTTACTCACCGTCACTTCCTCACACCACGTGGGGCGCCCCATATGTTACCTGCGGGCCACGCGCCCATGCGGCCTGGGCATGGGGTCTGGCCGATGGCTCTGGCTTTGGCCACCGGGAGCTCCTTCCGGAGGCTCCTGGTCGCTGTGACACACCCTCATCCTTCTTATTTTATTTTTAAAAATATATTGTTATTGATTTCAGAGAGGAAGGGAAAGGGAGAGAGAGAGAGAGAGAGAGAGAGAAACATCAGTGATGAGAGAACCATGGATGGGCTGCCTCCTGCATGCCCCGCCCTGGGATGGAGCCCACAGCCCAGGCCTGTGCCCTGACGGGGAATCGAACCGTGACCTCCTGGTTCACAGGTGGAAGCTCAGCCCTGAGCCCCGCGGCCGGGCTGATTGTATTTTTATTGAACACCCTGGTACCTCTGGCTGTAGGAGAAGCCCCAGGCTCCTCGCACCCATTTCCTGCCCAGCCCAGGACCAGCCGGCGTTGGAGACCAAGGCCTGGGCTCGGGGCATGCTCATCGCTGTGAGGGCACCACTGCTCCCGGCCCCTCGGCCGCCGGGGCCAGGAAACACGTGTGTAAGGATCTGTGCTCACACCTGTAACTGCGCTGACGCGGTCCGTCTCTGTCCATGCTGAGCGGCTTCGGCCCAGTCCCCGGGGCTTCCGGTGCTTGTCTGCCTCGCCCCGAGACAGGGAGGGGTCGGGTGCCGCCACCCCCACGTGTGGACTTGGCTGTTCACCCAGGACACGGGCAGCGGCGTTGCATTGCGAACCGTCCCCCCGAGGCACGGCGTCACCACAGCACAGCCTCTATGCCCAGCGCCTCTCCCCATCCCCCCAGCAGGGAAGGGCTCCCGCCGCCCCAGGCCTCGCCAGCACGCGGGGGGTCGGGGTTCCGGAGGGCACCCACCCCGACAGGCATGCAGGGGCCCCTGGTCTCCATGGCATTTCTCTGCCGACCAGATTGGCTGAGCACCTGCCATGCTCCAGGGTGGAGTGCCTGCTCGGACCTTTGCCGGGGTCACGGGTCGTTTCCTCTCTGTCGAGCGGCCAGAGCGCCTGACACACGCGATGCCAGGCCTGCACCGCGTGGCCGTGTGCGAGCACCTCCCAGGCCCCGCTGTCCTCCTCCTCCGAGCCATCAGGCTCCTTCCCTTCCCCCGCGTCCTGTCTTTCCCGCGCACGGGCCCTGCACGCGGCCTGCTAGACGTGCACCCGCGTAGCTCGCTGTTCTGGGCGCCATTTAACCGATTTCTGACAACGAGGTCAAGGGGCTCCATGAAGGAGCAGACTTTTCAACCGTCGATGCTTCAAACGTGGCTGCGAGGGAGGCGCCCCCCCCCCACATGGCAGTCAGCCCGGCGGGCACCGCACCGCGTCGTGGCTCCCAGCTCTTCCTCCCGGAGCAGGTGCTGCATCAGGGCCCCGCGGCCTCTCGCGGCCAGCGCCACGGCTGAGAGGGTTCCCGTGACCCTCCACCTCCGCCTTCGGAGCCTCCCACGCGCCCCACACCGGCAGGCGCACCCCTCGGCCGTCCCGCATCCGGCGGCTTTTACCGCTGCCGGCCCGGAAGGCCGCGTCCACATGACAGCGACCGAGGGACAGACTCACAACCAGGAAATGTGGCCCAGAGCCAGCGGGCGAGCTGCCCAGGTGAGTGAGACAGACACGCGCCCGCAGCCACGGGCCCCGCCCCACGCGGGACACGCCACCTGTGGGCCACTGGCCCCGGCTCCCACCCCGACCCGGACCCCGCCCAGCCCAGGTCGCACGCTGGCCAGCGGGGATGAGCTCAGCCGCGTCTGCTCTCCAGATGCCGCCCGCCGTCCGCGCCTTCGACGGCGAGGCTCTGCCCTGCCCCGAGCACGCATTCCTCCGCGTGTCCTCAGAAGACAGAGGTCGCGCACCAGGCAGGCTGTGCGTCTGCCGGGGCTGGGCGGCCCGCACGGCCGGGGGTTCACTGTGTGCGCCGCCGGGGGGCCCTAAGGGGCTGGCGGGGGGCAGGGCCAGGTCGGCCTCCCCTTGGGCAGGAAGGCGCTGGTGGGGGGGGGGTGAGGCTGCCACAGAGGGGGGGCCAGGCGCACCTGTCACCGGCCAAGGCAGCACTGCTGGACTGTTGTCACCCAGAC
>NW_005877753.1:0-8335 GCF_000147115.1 Myotis lucifugus | reverse complement strand
CCCCCAGCTTCAGAAGCCTGGGTCTGCCTGCCCACACCTCCTCCACCCGGTCCCAGACACTTAGCCATTGTCCCTACCCAGCCGCCTGCCACCCAAAAGGACATACTGATTTCCCCACCTCAACCGATTATCCTTTGATTGATTTTTTTTTAATATATTTTATTGATTTTTTACAGAGAGGAAGGGAGAGAGATAGAGAGTTAGAAACATCGATGAGAGAGAAACATCGATCAGCTGCCTCCTGCACATCTCCCACGGGGGATGTGCCCGCAACCCAGGTACATGCCCTTGACCAGAATCGAACCCGGGACCCTTCAGTCCGCAGGCCGACGCTCTATCCACTGAGCCAAACCGGTTTCGGCCTTTGATTGATTTTTTAACGCAATATCTCAAAGGTACTGGAAATCGTAAACTATAATATACTGAATCTCTCTGGCCCAACTACCAGCTCTGTCCATCTCAATAGTTTGTCACATTTATTTCAAATATTTTAAAGAACTAAAATGCTACAAATAAAATAGGAGCCCCACTCCCTGATCTCTCCCCTCTTGCTCCCCCTAGGGGTAACTATCTTGTTGAATTTGATGTTTATCAGTCCCTTGCAAGGCATTCTTTTCTCTTTGGGTTTTTTGCTTTTTTTAGTTTTTACAAATATGAATCCTGAATGCTTCTGTATTTGTTAGGATGCAACTTCATTTGAGACTGTGTGTGCTTTACTGTGTCTAAGTCACAAAAAGTGCTCACCAGTCTCTCCTCTGTCTGGAGACAGTTTATAAAGGAGAATCTTTTTGTCCCAACTAACTCCATGGGATCAGCTGTCCCTCATTCTGTCCCTTGTTGTGCACGTATCACCCTCCATTCCGATGCGGAGACCAAGAGACCTCCAGCAACTTTCCTCACCCAGTGGCTTGGTCCTGATTCCTTGGCGCTCAGCCAAGCTCTCTACGCTCTGACATTCAGGAACTCCACTCAGACCTCCAAACTCACTTGAGCCCAGGTCACTGGGCTGCTGACCTCACCTGCAAAGTGAGTGAGACCAGTAGCAGGCTGGTCTCAAAGTCAACTAGGAGGCTGGTCCCCGTCCAATGTGCTCAAAGGCTGTGGGCATTCTCTACCTCCCACCTTGACCACTGAGACATCAGCCAGAGGGAATCTGGCTCCTGTCACAGTCCGGAGCTTCAGCCACTGCCTTTTGCCTCTTGCCTCCTTAAGACACATGTCCCATTGCTCTCACAGGCACCACCACTGGGGCCTCTAGTCCTCAAATCTAAAAAGCCATTTTTTGGTCCTTCTAATCACTTAAAATGGCTATTTTTCCTTCCCCACCCTCATCAGTCCTGGATTTATCTCCTAAAGGGCTTGAGAAAGGATTAGAGGGTGGAACTTCAGGGACCAGATTATTATTATTATTACTAGAGGCTCAGAGCACAAAATTCGTGCACAGGTAGGGTTCCTAGGCCTGGCCGGTGATCAGGGCCGATCTGCAGGGCGACTGGCAGGGCGATCAGGAGGCCCCCGCTGGCACCCGTCTTGACTGGCCTGGCGCCACCCACACGCTGGCCCTGCCCGCCGCCACTGCATTGCCCCCACTGCCGATTGGGGCCTGTGGGCTGGGGGCAGCTCCTGCATTGAGCATCTGTCCCCTGGTGGTCAGTGCACGTCATAGCGACTGGTCGTTCCACCATTTGGTCAATTTGCATATTAAGCTTTTATTATATAGGATTATTTTAAATCCTCACCCAAGGATATGTTTTCATTGGTTTTCGAGAGAGAGGAAGAGAAACAGCAATCAGTTGTCTCTCTTATGCACCCTGAACAGGGATCGAACTGGTAACCTGGATATGTGCTCTGAACTGGAATCCAACCTCCTACTTTTTGGTGTACAGGATGATGCTCCAACCAAGTCATACCAGCCAGGGCAGGGACCAGATTGTTGTCCCAGCCTTCTCTCACTTTCCCATTTCCATGCTCACTCTTGTGAGCTGCCCTTCCCCCATTCCTATCATCTAAATATTAACCATCTTTTGTTGTTGTTGTTAATTCTCACTTGAGAATATTTTTTTCCACTGAAAACAGAGTAAAAGGGAGGGAGTCACACACACACACACACACACACACACACATCCCGCATGTACCCTGACCCCAACTGGGGCTGGGGATGGAACCTGCAACCTAGGTATTTGTCCTTGACCTGGAATCGAATCTGTGACCCTTCGGTATATGTGCTGACGTTCTAACCACTTAGCAATACTGGCCAGGATAATATTAACCATCCCTTATGGATTAGTTCAAGTGTCATCTCCTCCAGGAATGTATTCTTCAGCCCACTATACTGAGGTCGATTTCTCTTTTCCTTAAAAGTATGTTTCTTACCTTGCTCCTGACGTTTGTCTCACTTTGTCTTATCCTACAAGTATTTGTGTGTCGGGGGGGGCTCATTTTTCTTCCTAGCTTGTGAACCCCCATCAAGGCATTCCTGTCTGTGTCCCAGAATCTATCACATCAACTGGTACTACACACAGGTGCTGGATAAGTTTGCTGAATAGAACCAGAATGTGGATGAACTCCCACCCCTGTCCTGTCTTTAGCACTAGTGGCTTGTAAGAAGCACCCTTCACCTGTGGAAAGGTACTTCTGAGCCACAACAAGTTCCCTGTCTCACTCCCTCTGTCTCTTCTTGGACTTTTGCTGTCATGGAGCCTCTTAAATGGGTTCAAGGGGCTAAAATAATTAAGACTCTGCTGTTGTTTTACAGAGAAGAAAAGTCCTGGCTTTCAAGGTGTGAGTCCTGGGAACAAAGATGAAAAGACTCTGGGATCCTCCAACCATCATCCCTCCAGGCTGGTTCCCTGTCTCAGTTCTGCACACTGGGGCCACATCTCTTTTCCAACTCCCCAGGGGAGGTAGACGTGGCCCTGTCAACCTAAGTAAGGCAAAGAACAGCCCTTCTTCCCTCACTCTGTCCACACTGAAAGCAACCAGGGTTAGGATTCTGCCAAGGAAGCTGAAGGAGAAGGGCTTGTGGAACATTCTGAGCAGGCCAATGGGAGGTTGCCATGATAGGGAGCCATTGAGAGCCGGCTGACTTCCAGGCCTCATCTTAAGCTCTAGGTCACTGGAGTAAGTCAGGAGCAAAGGCTGCCCATTTCAGCCACACCCTACTTCCAGCCTTCTTATTACAAGCTATATACCTGTAAGCGGTGTGGGATTTGTGGGGTAATAAAATTGTTTGCGGGGAAGGTTACACAAGTCTCGGAATATACTAAAAGCCACTAAAGTGTACACCTTTAATGGATAAAGTATACAGTATGTGTCTCAGTCTGTTCAAGCTGCTTTACTAAAATACCCTGAGCTGGGTGCTCTATACGCAACAGAAGATTTTTCTCACAGTTCTGGCGGCTGGGAAGTCCAAGATCAAGATGCCAACAGATTTGGACTCTGATGAGAGCCTACTTCCTGGTTCACAGATAGTGCCTTCTTGCTGTGTCCTCATAGCACACAGAACAGCAAGATAGGTCTTTGGGGCCTTTTAAAAAAACTCCTCACCGGAGGATATGTTTTTATTGCTTTTGAGAGAGGAAGGGGGTCGCCGAAACCGGTTTGGCTCAGTGGATAGAGCGTCGGCCTGCGGACTGGAGGGTCCCGGGTTCGATTCCGGTCGGGGGCACGTACGTTGGTTGCGGGCACATCCCCAGTGGGAGATGTGCAGGAGGCAGCTGGTCGTCATCGATGTTTCTGACTCTCTGTCCCTCTCCCTTCCTCTCTGTAGAGAATCAATAGAATATATTTAAAAAAAAAAAAAAAGAGAGAGAGGAAGGGGGAGAGAGAGAGAAAGAGATATCAACGTGAGAGAGAAACTTCAATCAGTTGCCTCCTGTATATGCCCAGATCGGGGATTGAACCCACAACCTAGGTAAGTACCCTAAGAATTGAACCTGCAACCTTTTGGTGTATGGGATAATACTCCAACCAACTGAGCCACCTGGCCAGAGTCCCATTTGTACTTCTTAATCCCTTCACCTTTTCCACTCAGACTCCCAACCACCCCCTCCCATCTGGCAACCATCAGTTTGTTCTCTGCATCTATGATAGATGGCAGTCACAGAGGGCTCCTTGGAGAGATAGCTGATTACAGGGCTGGGGCTGGTAAAGCATGAGATGAACCTGGAACATCTCATTGTGTTAGAATGTAAAGAAGTGTTCAGAGAATGATGGAGATATGGTAAAAGGATATAGAAGCCAGCCTGAAGGGGTTCCCAATGACTAAAATGGGGGTAACTTGAGCATCAAAATAATAAATGATTGTAATACGTAATATTCACATAGTTTCAAAGTCTCTCCCTACAAAATACTTTTTATTTACAAAGGGGAAAAGAGTAACTTTGAAGTGGAGAAAACGACTATAGTGGCTGAATGGTGGTCTCCAAAAAGATATGTCGATATCTTAATCCTGAGAACCTGTGACTGCTACCTTACTTGGAAAAAGAGTCTTTGCAGATGCAAATAAGTTAAGAATCTTGGAATGAGGAGGTCATCCTGAATTATCTAGATCAGGGGTCCTCAAACTACGGCCCGCGGGCTACATGCAAATACAAATATTGTATTTGTTCCCGTTTTGTTTTTTTACTTCAAAATAAGATATGTGCAGTGTGCATAGGAATTTGTTCATAGTTTTTTTTTTTAAACTATAGTCCGGCCCTCCAACGGTCTGAGGGACAGTGAACTGGCCCCCTGTTTAAAAAGTTTGAGGACCCCTGATCTAGATGGCCACTAGATTCAACGACAAGTGTCCTTGGAAGAGACACACAGAGGAGAAGGTGATGCGAAGACAGAGATTGAAGTGATGCAGCTACAAACCAGGGAATGTCAAGGAACGCCCAACAGCCACCCGAAGCTGGAGGAGGCAAGGAACGGCTTCTTCCCGAGAGTCGTCAGGAGTGTAGTTCTGCCAATGCCTTAATTTTGACTCCTGCCTCCAGAATTGTGAAAGAGTACATTTCTGTTGTTTTAAAGCAGTGGTTCCCAAACTTATTTGGCCTACCGCCCCCTTTCCAGAAAAAATATTACTCAGCCCCTGGAAATTAATTTTTTAAAAATTTTAATAGCAGTTACTCATCGCCCCCAAATGCACCTGTAGCCATCACCGCCCCCCTGGATCGCTGCAGCGCCCACCGGGGGGCGGTAGCGCCCACTTTGGGAATCACTGTTTTAAAGTCACCAGTTTATGGTAATTTGTATGCAGCCACAGGAAACTGAGACACTAGCAGACACCACCTTAAGCAAGTGACCAAGTGGACATCCTCAGTAATGGAACAAATCAAAACCATGCAGCAGTTGGTAGAATGCAAAGAGAGGAACACAGCATTGCTTCTGTGACATTCACATCAAAGATGCATGACCATCTAATCGTAAGGAAATGTCTGACAAACCCAAATGAGGGAGACTCTACAAAATTACTGGATTGTAACCTGTAAAAATTTCAAGCTCGCCGAGCTATGGGTATCTCTCGGGACGACTGGCACAAGCGCCGCAAGACGGGGGGCAAGAGGAAGCCCTACCACAAGAAGCGAAAATATGAGCGGGGACGCCCTGCTGCCAACACTAAGGTTGGACCCCGCCGCATACACACAGTCCGAGTGCGCGGAGGCAACAAGAAGTACCGAGCCGGGAGGCTGGGCGTGGGCAACTTCTCCTGGGGCTCAGAGTGTTGTACGCGCAAAACAAGGATTATTGATGTTGTTTACAACGCATCCAACAACGAACTGGTCCGCACCAAGACCCTAGTAAAGAACTGCCTTTTGCTCGTTGACAGCACACCGTACCAACAATGGTACGAGTCCCTCTACGCACTGCCCCTGGGCCGCAAGAAGGGGGCCAAGCGGATTCCTGAAGAGGAAGAGATTTTGAACAAAAAACGATCAAAGAAAATTCAGAAGAAATATGATGAGAGGAAAAAGAATGCCAAAATCAGCAGTCTTCTCGAGGAGCAGTTCCAGCAGGGCAAGCTGCTTGCATGCATCGCTTCAAGACCAGGCCAGTGTGGCCGAGCAGAGGGCTATGTGCTCAAGGGCAAGGAGCTGGAGTTCTATCTGAGGAAAATCAAGGCCTAGAAAGGCAAATAAATCCTCCTCCCTCCTATCTTAGCTCGTGTAATAAAGGTGTTTATTCTAGAAAAAAAAATTTCAAGCTCATGAAAGTCAAGAAAAGACTGAATAAATGTTCCAGATTGAAGGAGACAAAGAAGATATGCAATGAGTAATTCCAGGCTGGACCCTTTTGTTATAAAGGACTTTCTTGGGCCCTGGGTGGTGTGGCTCAGTTGGTTGGAGCAGTGCCCTGTCCACAGAAAGATCTCGACTTTGATCCATGGTTGGAATGCATATGGGAGGCAACCGATCCCAATCGACGTTTCTCTCTCACCTCTATCTTTCTCTTTCTCTCTCACCCTCTTCCTTTCTTACTCTCGAAAATCAATAAAAACATATCCTCAGGTGAGGATTAAAAACTAATAAAAATAAAGGCCATTCTTGAGACAATTGTCAAAATTGAATGGAATCTGAGGACTAGGTGGTATTAATATATTAATATTAATTTCCTAATGTTGATGGCTGTATTGTGAATATATAAGAGACTGTCCTTGTTTGTAGGAAATACACACTACAAACACTTCAGGGGTGATGAGTCATTCTGTTGGCAATTTATTCTCAAATGATTTAAGGAAAAAAGTTCTGTGTAATGTACTTTCTGTACATTTGTGATTGCTTCAACATAAAATATTTATTAAAAAATAAGGGACAGCCCTAACCGGTTTGGCTCAGTGGATAGAGCGTCAGCCTGCGGACTGAAAGGTCCCAGGTTCGATTCCGGCCAAGGGCATGAACCTTGGTTGCGGGCACATCCCCAGTAGGAGGTGTGCAAGAGGCAGCTGATCGATGTTTCTCTCTCATCGATGTTTCTAACTCTCTATCCCTCTCTCTTCCTCTCTGTAAAAAATCAATAAAAAATATATATTAAAAAAATAAGGGACAAAAGGACAGATTCATAAAATGATTATGTCCTGGCTGGTGTTGCTCAGTGGTTAGAGCATTGGTCCATGCACCGAAGGGTCTCGGGTCCTATTCGTCAAGGGCATGTACCTAGATTGCAGTTTTGATCCCCAGCCTGATCGGGGTGCATGTGGTAGGCAACCATTAGATGGTGTCTCTCTCACATTGATATTTCTCTCTCTCTTTCTCTCCTCTCTTCCCCTCCCTCCCTTCCACTCTCTCTAAAAAAATAAAAAATAAAAATCAATGAAAAAAACATCCTTAGGTGAGGGTTAACCAAAGTAAATAAGTAAATCAATAAAATGATATATATGCTTATTATCACAGGCTGGAAGGAAATCCACAACAATGATGATTATATTAAAGATATAATGATATTAAATGTGTAACATTTCTCTGCTCTAAATCTTTTGAGTTTAGTTTAATAATAAATATGTGCTGAGACCTACTATCCGTCAGGCATTGTGCCAGGTCCAAGGGATACTGGGGAAAGTGACAACGTGTCCACAGAGGAGAGGACTGTGGGATGTGTGCTGGCTGGATGCTAAGGACAAGGATGCTGCTGGAGCACAGGGAAGGCCTGACGCCAAAGTGAGGGGAAGGGCCTGAGGGAGGGATGCTTGGAATGTGGTTCTCTTGTTTTTCTATTAAGAATAACAATAATGAAAGATATTGGGAGTCCCATCTGCATTGGTAGCCCTGAGGAGGGAGAAGAATGTGCAGTATTCAGAGTCTAGAGAGCATGGGCGGCTGGTGGGCTGAGTTTTAGAGCTCAGTCATGGTCTGAAACAGTATGGGGAGGAACTGGAGTTACATTCCAGGAAAACCACGGGGTGGTGTGTGGAGGGACCTGATGGACCTCTTGGAGGAAAAGAGGGGGGCTGGGGCCAGGGAGGGGCAGGTTGCCATCATTGGTCTCTGAGTACAGGCCCTGGAGGGGGACACAGTGGCCCTGGAGGGGAACACGGTGGCCCTAGCCCAGGCCATGTAGAGTCCTGGAGCCCAGGGCGCAATCCAGTCGTTGATGTTTCAGCCTCACATCCTTGTCTGGGCTGTCAGGCAGAGCAGGGACCTGGAGTTAGTCCCAATCTGTTTCCTTCTATTCTTTGACAGGAAGCTCCTGGAGAGCCAGCCCCCAGCCCCTCCCCCTCCCAGCACTCCCTCTCTCTTCTCCACTATGGACAGAGCCTCCACGGAGCCGCTGCCTGCCCACCACAGACCCAGCTGACATGGGGACTGCTGGAGCAACGCCAGCTGTGCTGGGTGATCCTGAGCTTCCTCCTACTCCG
>NW_005877752.1:0-8337 GCF_000147115.1 Myotis lucifugus | reverse complement strand
TACCCCATAGTTGGCAACCAGCATAACTGGGAATTTCTGAAACAGTAGATGAATAAGCCTAGGGTTTAAAAAAACAGTGTCCACCTGACAGAATTGCTCCTTCACAACTTTGCCCAGTTTCTACCTGTTGTCCTGCAAAAACCTCTCATCTAGTGAATTTTAGTGAAAGCCTCTAGCAACTGTGACAAATGTTTCCTAACCCAGCTCTAGATCCTAAGTATCAGAAACAGCTGCCTGGGGCGTGGGTGCCTCCATGGGAAAAGGCAGTGCTTCTACTGGAAGGAAGTGTCATTTTCTCTTGGCGTTGTCCAAGGAGTATGCTCCACCTATAGTCAGCCTGGCCCTGTTCCCACAGCTCCTCCTGTTATCCCGAGGATACAGAAGGCTATGGCATCCGTGGGATCTCCCCCTGGGACAGATGTGAAGTAGCTCCTGCGACTTCTTCCACATTTAGGTATGAGTGAGTGTCTTTGGCCAAGTTGTTGAAGTCTTAATTCTCAGTCTTGTACCTCCAACTGCTTGCTGAGCATCCAGTGCAGCATGTATTTATCAGCACCCACTGTATACAAAGTACTTTACAAAAATAAGAGTTGCCTGGCCGGTGTGACTTAGTGGTTGAGAGCCCACCTATGAACCTATATTTTTTTGTAAAAAAAAAAGAATCAACAGGTCCAAAACCCAGATTTCCGTCTTCTACCCCAATCAGCCTTTTCTCTTCCCTTGTTTGTTTTTATAATTAACAATGCCTTTCTCCCTTGTTGAAACATCAGAATCATCTCTGACCTCTCCTTTTTCCCATCTTACTAGAACTTCCATCCTTGGGTCATTAACACCTCCCACTTTCTTTCTTTTTTTAAAAAATATTTTTATTGATTTCAGAGAGGAAGGGAAGGGAGATAGAAACAACAATGATGAGAAAGAATCATTGATTGGCTGCCTCCTGCATGCCCCACACTGGGGATCCAGCCTGCAACCTGGGCATGTCCCCTGACTGGGAATCCAACCATGATCTCCTGGTTTATAGGTAGGCATGCAACCACTGAGCCACACCGGCTGGGCAACATTCTCCACTTTCACTCATTCAATACATATGTATTAAGTACTCCTATATGCCAGGCACTGTTGTAGGTGCTAGGAAAAGTGTAACAGTGGGAAAACAGACAAAAATTCTTGCTCTTCTAATAACTAACAAAGTCCTGAAATAGTCCTCAAACATCAACTGTTGAGCCTTACATCTCCATTTCACCTGTGCTTTCCTCTCACATAGCGTTCATTCAGCCCATCCCAGGCCTAGATTCCCTGAGCCACCGCATCACACGTCCCAGACCTAGAACTGCTCTCTGTGATAATAGCCGAGGACCCACCGCTCACTCTTTCACTTCACATTCTTAGGCAAATCTCCCAAACTCTACTCAGGCTTCCTTCCCTTTCTCTCTAGAACACCCTGCTTCCCTGCACCCTACCCCTCAACACAAAGACTCCACCCTCCCTGCCTTCATCAATCTAGGCTTTGAAAACAAAAGTGACATAGGTTGAGGTCTCTTCTAAGGATCTGGTCTATGTGTGCTTTCCCCTGTGACGAAGAAGTCATGAGCCAACAGAACACCAAAGCTTAGGTTCCTTCTTTTTTTATTAATTAATTTTTTAAAATTTATTTATTGTCGAAAGTTTTACCCTCTCCCCCCCCCCCAGCCATTCCCACCCCAGGTAAGCCCCTTTGGGTTCCTTCTTGAGATGAAGGAAGGATCGATATTTATAGCAGGGGTACAATGGGGCAACATAAAGAGGTTTAGGACAAATTCTTATTAACAGTGATCTAACAACACAAGGCAGAGTGTGGCAGCTCCAAATGAATCAAAGCCCTGGACAGACGTGGGAGGTCAGGTGTAGCAGAAAGAAAGTAAAGTTTGCTGAGCATTGAGGAAGGAATTTGTAATTATTATCACACTTAATAGTAACAAACCCGAGAATTAAATATTATTAAGATAATATGGAGATTTAAAGAGATAACAAAATCACATTCAAACTTGGGCCTGGGTAGGTCCAAAGCCAGCCGTGGGCAAACTACGGCCCGCGGGCCGGATCCGGCCCGTTTGAAATGAATAAAACTAAAAAAAAAAAAAAGACCGTACCCTTTTATGTAATGATGTTTACTTTGAATTTATATTAGTTCACACAAACACTCCATCTATGCTTTTGTTCCGGCCCTCCGGTCCAGTTTAAGAACCCATTGTGGCCCTCGAGTCAAAAAGTTTGCCCACCCCTGTCCAAAGCCCTTAACCATACATTCATTTGACAGAGGGAGAGGGACCTAATGCTTTTGATAGAAAATCTCTCAATTGACTCTGATATACACAGGAAAAAATTTAACTGAACAGAACAGATAACACTTAATTCGAAATTTTATAAATTTTGATAAAATAATATTCATTTATGTCTTTAATTCTTTTTAAAAGTTTTTAAACTAAATTTCAAATTTTCTATTATATTGGCATTTCTATTTTTTTTTCCTAGTACAAATTATGCTCTTCTTACTGTCCTTAAAAATTCATTTAGGCTCCGGTTATATGACTCGTTGGTTAGAGTGTTGTCCCATACACCAAAAGGTTGCAGGTTCGATTCCCAGTCAGGACACATGCTGGGGTTGTGGGCTGGATCCCCAATAGGGGGCATGCAGGAGGCAGCCAATCAATGTTCTGCTCTCACATCAATGTTTCTCTCTCCCTCCCCCTCCCCTTCCTCTAGAAATCAATAAACCGTTCTTTTAAAAAAAAAAAAAAAAAAGAAGAGAATGAGCACCAATTATTCATTCAGTTAAACATTTGTGAAGTGTTCACCATATGCCAGGCATGGTGAACTCCGAGTGGGGGGCAGATAAGAACTCTTTGGAATGTTGTGCTTATGAGCCAGGGCGCTGGAGTCTAATCATCTGGCTTTGAATCCTGGCCTCATCATTTATTCCCTGTGTGACCTTACCAAATTGCTTAATCTCTCTGTGCTTTAATTTTGTCACTTATGACATTGAGATAAAATTGTAACTGGTTCATAGGGTCCTTTTTTTTTCTTGGGTCACAGTAACTTTATTGTCACAGGGATACCGGGCTGCACTAAGTCTACATGATTAGAGTAGATGGTGGTTATCTTTCCAAAGGGTGAATGAAGCCGGAGCCCAGCTGGAAACCTGAATATCCTCTTGCCTGGTTCAACCCTGCATGGCCGACTTGGGACGGGAGATGAGTGGCCGCACAACCGCACTGCACTAAAGTACAAGGTCCAACTGGGCAGAGGCAACATCCCCGTGGGAGAGAAGCAACCACCGAAGAGGATGTTGCAATCATCTGTTAACCATTCTCTGCTATTCTTTGTTGAGAAAGGTGAGGGTGTGGGGTGAGCAGTAAATTATGCTCTTCATTCTTCAAATGAGGAAATGCTACGGGGTGCGGGTGATGGTCAATCGAGCAGTAGAAGAGGGTGCAAATCTAGGCTGGTTATAGATCTTGGTGCCTATGGAAAGGAACAGCGCTGGTAGAAGAGAAGGGAGCATTAACATGCCCACCAGTGAGCACAAGAAGCAAAGCCTTCTTTCTTTTTTCTTACTAGTAAGACCGGAAACAGCATCTTTTCCTGTTCCTCGCTGCAGTGGCAGCCGACGCGCTGGCTTTCACAAAGCACGGTTTCTGCAATGTGGTCTGTTGGTGAGGCTGCTCAATCCCGGAGCACAAATGTGAGGCTGCCCATGAGTGCCGGAACCAGGTCTTCTCACAGAGACTCATATACGTGGCATCGACACCATCAGGAGCTGCCGTTAAAGCTTCTGGAATATTGCAATGGTGTGATGGACAGGTTTTGGGCTATGACGTTCTTGTACATGTAAACTCTTTCGGAAAAGCTGGAGCTACACAGATGAGGGAGATTTTGGGCCACGAAGTCCCACGCACCAGCCACAGGTGCCTCTGCCTAGTTCTCTACGCGTCCTTTGCCGAGAAACCATTGCCACGCTGAGTTTTCAGTGCTGTGGTTGAAAGAAATGATCGGCCCACCACCATCCACCCTCCCTCTTCCTCCCTGTGCATCTCACAGCAGCAGAGGTTGGCAGGGAGGTTGTCTCTGTTTCCTGTCATCGGGGAAATTACTTGGTGACCTGCGGAATGGCATGGGCAAGGTAGCCCACGTGGCCGGAGGTGACCCTGCCACGGACATGCGGCCACCCTTTGTCATGCAGACCGAGAACTCCTTGGTCAGCCGCTCCACCTGCTCGGGCTTCAGTCCTGTGAAACGAAACATGCCAATCTGGTGAGGGATGTAGGAGGAGCCCTCCTTCTTGAGGTTGGAGACCAGCTGGGTCCGCATGCTAACGATGCGGTCGGCCATGCCTTTCACTTCCTGCAACCACCTTGTTCCCAGATCCGGGCTGTTCAGAAGGTTGGAGGCAATCCGGGCCCCATTGACAGGAGGGTTGGAACACATGGGGCGAATCAAGATCTTCAACTGTGACTCCACCTTTTGGGCCTCATCGGCACAGTGAAGGCTCCCTCATGCTCACGGTATCCAGTGATGGCGAACCTTTTGAGCTCGGCGTGTCAGCATTTTGAAAAACCCTAACTTAACTCTGGTGCCGTGGCACATATAGAAATTTTTTGATATTTGCAACCATAGTAAAACAAAGACTTATATTTTTGATATTTATTTGATATATTTAAATGCCATTTAACAAAGAAAAATCAACCAGAAAAATGAGTTCGAGTGTCGCCTCTGACACGCGTGTCATAGGTTCGCCATCACTGGTATAAGCGCATGTTCTTGGCATAGGACTGGCGGAGGCAAACGTTAATGCCCTGTTGGATGAAGCGGCGCACAGCCCGGGCATCCCTGTTTCCATCGCCACTGGCCAAGCCTTGGTAGGCCATGTCAAAGAATGCAAAGGGATTGTTTTCCTTCACCACGGAGGCCATCTCCTTCCACTGCGGGCCGAGGGTCCGCTCCCGTGGGGCGGTGGGCACAGGCTGCAGGAGGAGGACACTTGGCTGTGGCATTTTTGAAATGTCCTCCATGGGCCCGTAAAGTCAAAGCCGCACATCCTGGAGTCATAGTAGCGATAGCCCTGCAGCTGGGTTCCAGCATCCCTGAAGATGGGCGTGTGATTCCCCCAGGAATCTCGGCTGAACTTGAAAAATCTTTGCAGGAAACTGGCTCTGATCCTTAAGGCCCCGGTTCCAGAAACGGTCTGCACAGTGACATACTGGCCACTTTTCAGCACTTTGCTGTTCTCACCCAGGGCCAGGTCTGCAGACGCCTTACAAAACTCGACCAGTCCCCATGGGCAGGTATTCCTTGTCCAGATTTTTTGCAGCAATCTGGGCCTCTGCCTCCGGATCCTAGGGAGCACGTAAGGCTTTCCATGATAGTCCCGCTAGGCACCAACTCCCAGATTCACCTTTTTGCTGTTGGTGTCTCTTTCAAAGGCTTCGGTGACTCCCAGGATGGGATCTGGGGGACCCACCTCCACATGGGCCCACCAGGAGCTGGCTGGGGCAGAAGCCACGCCTGCGAGGCCTGGGTGGAAGGCGGTGGTGGCCCAGGACAGGATGCGGCTGGAGTGCAGCAGGGCCATGGTGGGCACGCGGGCAGTGGCAGCTGCAGGTCGGAGCGAGGGCGGTCTCTCTCTCTCTCTCTCTCTCTCTCTCTCTCTCTCTCTCTTTTAAAGGCAAAATCTATTAGGTTCTTGTGAGGATTAAATGAGACTCTTGGTAAAGCCTTTGGCACACTGACTGGCATGTGGAGTTCTGTAGCTATTGGTGCTGAGGAGGACAGTCAGAGGCCTGCACACGAGCATAGCATACCGTGCCTCATGGCCCTCGGGAAGATGGAAGGGCTTTCCAGAGCGAGGCCTTGAAAACTGAGTTTCTTGTAGTTGGTTGAGAAAAGAGGAGGGGTGCGAAGGAGAAGACCTGGTGAAGGTGGCTGAGGAGGCTGCGGGAATTCAGCTGGGGGTGAAAAGGCTTATGGGCTACATAAGAGCTGTGTTTAAATACTGTGCTTGGGCATTTGACAACAACAAAAGAAAGTAGACTTACTTTACTGCTACCTGGAAAATATCCAAGCCCAAGTGGAAATGACAAAATGACAGTCCTCTCAATATTTGAATGAACTTGTGAGTAATAAGGATTTCCTTAATTTTTTTCGAGGATGATATGGCTCGTCTCTGTGCACCACTGCCTGTCAAAACACACCGCTTTCTTTATGGGCGGCCTGTTTCACATCCATGTTCCCCTTTACCTTTGTCAAGAGAAACCTGAGTATTTTCAGGAATCAGTGGGCCCTAAACTTTAAGGGGAGGCTGCGCTTTCCCCCAGCCCCAGGGTTATAACTCAGGATTGCTTTGAGCCAACATGGTAAGCATTGCCCTTGTCACTGATTAGGTTAGGGGTGGACAGCTACATAGTTCTTGCCAATGAGATGAGAGAGCAAGGACTTAGGAAATGTTTTCCTGATCTCTTCAAGAGATAAATGAGGAAAGTGAGGGCTCTCCCTTTCCCTCTCCCAGCTGTGAAACACCACTGTATGCAGATGGGATGCCTGGAGATGTGGCTTCATCCTTAAAATAGTCCAGTATGAACAATGGAATGTGAGTGACAACGGGGGAATGAAGAGGCCAGTTAGGTTGCTGCATTCAGGAAATGATGGGGACTTAGAACAGCCAAACCCAAGGATGGATGAATTAAGGGAACAAATAACAAAAACCAATTAGAGTGAGACAGACCCAAGATAAAAGTAAGATAAAAGCAAGATAGAAAGAAGTAAAGCTAATCCCACTTCTAGGACTATATCCCAAGAAACCAGAAACACCAATCAGAAAGGATATATGCACCCGTATGTTCATAGCAGCACAATTCACCATAGCTAAGATTTGGAAACAGCCTAAGTGCCCATCAGCAGATGAATGGATTAAAAAACCGTGGTACATCTACACAATGGAATACTATGCCGCTATAAAAAAGAAGGAACTTTTACCATTTGCAACAGCATGGATGGAACTGGAGAGCATTATGCTAAGCGAAATAAGCCAGTCGGAGAAAAATAAATATCACATGATCTCACTCATATGTGGGATATAATGATCAACATAATTTGATGAATAAGAATAGATCTAGAGACAAATGGTAGGGGAGGGGTGTGGGTTGAGAGCAACCAAAGGACTTGTATGCATGCATATTAGCATATCCAATGGACACAGGCACTGGGGTGGTGGGGTCTTGCCTGGGGTGGGAATGGCTGGAGGGGGGGTCAATTGGGGAAAAAGAAGACATATGTAAAACTTTACATAATAATAATAATAATAATAATAATAAAATGCTTAGTGAAAAAAAATAGAAGTAAAGCAGTAAAGCTGACCAAAGAATAATCCCAAACTCCCCTGTATGCTCATTTTGATGCATCAGGATATTAAAGTTGGAAAAGATGATGAATTTTCTACTGAAACCCTCCCCCAAGATTCTCCCTGAAGAAGAGAGAGAAAAACCCTCAAGGCAAAGGATGCCAGCCCTGGCTCGTCCTGGAGCATGCCCATGCCTGTTCTCCTGCATGAATATTTTACTTCCTCCTAAACTCTAAGGGTCCCCATGAGGCTTGCAACCAGGGCAACATCTGTTAGTGGCAGCTCCTCTGGGGCTAACCCCCTGAAACTGTCTCCAAGGCCCCCTTTTCTCTGATTTTCTAGTGAGCTAACAGCAGCCCTGCCCTGGCTCACTTCTTTCCTATAACGTTTCCAGGGAGCCAAAGCAGGGCACCACCTGGGCTCTCTGCTGTTGCATCTCCTACCCTAAGTCCTTCCTTTGTCTCACTGTCCCCAGCTTTAATAAGCATACTCTCAAAATCACCTGGACTCCTTGTATGAAGTCTTTCTGGCACGAAGTCAAGAACCCACACACTACCCACCAGTCCGAGGCAGACCCACAACGGCCAGTCCCTCTCCAGTGATGCTTCTGTACTTTGAAAATGTTGTTGCCTCTGTTTTTCTGGCGCCCTGAAGATGTATTTAACCTGCCTTTGGATAATTCAGTTTTAACTGAGCACCTACTATGCAAAGCTCTGTGCTTCATGCTGGATGATGCAATAGGGTGACATGGCAATGAATGAGTGGGGAGCTTCTTAGTTAGGTCACCAGAAAAGGATTTTCTGAGGGAGGACCTTTTAAATTAAAACCCAAATAATAAGGAGAAGCAAGCTATGCAAAGATGAGTGAAAGGAGCAATCCTATGTAACTACAGAACCAGCTCAAAAAGGCTCTATCCTGCTTCTAACAAGATAATGGGTTGCTTCTCTGATATAACAGACCAC
>NW_005877751.1:0-8337 GCF_000147115.1 Myotis lucifugus | reverse complement strand
ATATAGGGAGACCCGGCTGGGTTTTCGTGGGGTTTTTGGGTAAGTTTTAATAAGTCTCTGTGGGGGTGCACAGTCTTCTGCCAGGGGGCGTAGCAAACAGTAGCAACCGGGAGCCATACCAAGCAGCCACGCACGGCTGGTTTAGTAACAGTTTATACTAACTTAGACACAAAGGCTTCCTGCCAAATAGTGACATCAGTATTTGGGTTAGAGTAAGGTACTCCTGCCCAGTGTGTTCAGTGCAATCTCTGTGTCCTTGCTTAGATTGGCCTTGAACATCCTGATTAGGGTTCTCCTGCTCAGATTGGCCTTGAACATCCAGCTACTCTGATTAGGCTCCCACAGGCACTATCTCAGTCATGGCCCAGGTTTAAGTGTTCTCAAAACTGATCAGAAGGAGGAAAAAGTGTCATGAATGTGACACAACCGTTATCTCAGGAATAACACTTAATTCACAGAAAACATAACTACAACACTAGAGGAGTTGCATGGGAACCACAGGCTCAGATATTTCAGCCAAGAAAGCTGCTGGTGCCAAGAAGACCTCAGAGGAGAAACGAAGTCAAATTAAACTGTTTGTGATGTGAAAGCCATTTCAAACACTGTTTTTAAAGGTTGTCTAGTGCTGACATGAATGTTTGTTTTTATTCCTGTATTTGAGGATTGCAGCTTAACTGCTATGCCACAAAACCGTTTTTCATATAAGAGTTGTCTCTGAGACAGAACTGGCATCCACCTTCTACAGTGTCCGAATTTGACTGGCTGTCAGTTACTGTTCGTAGAAATGTTCTGGAAGTAAGGGGTGAGGGCTGTTTCCACCCACAGCTCATCCACTTCTTTGTAGTAATAAGCTGAACTGTAGTAGATTATGTTCTTTCAAAGCTAGAACTGTTAAGTTTGCAAACAAGCATGACTGTTCCATTGCCAGTTATTTATTCATGCCTTGGTCTTTTGGGTTTGCACCAGAAATTGGAATTGCTTGCCATTATGTGTTTAGGTGGATTGAGGCTCAAAATTAATGATGACATTTAATAGTTTCTTAAAGCATCAAGTGGTTCAACTTTTGATGAATTAAAAATGATATGTAGTTTTTGTTTCATTTCAATATGCCAGTGATCTGTTAGGTGTGCTTTTTAAATGTTGTCCTAGCATTTGAACAGAAATGCCCTTAAATGTTGAGAGCCATTTACTATAAAGTAAAACTTGTCTAAATCCTTAAATGTGAAATGTGGAGAAATTAGTGAGTAGTAGTAGGAAATGTAGGATGAATATTGTCGGACATAAGTGCTTATCTCTCAGCCAAGTGATTTCCTACAGTTGATTTTGTCAGCAACTAACATGTAGCTGTAATGTTAATTATGTGCTGATAGTGTAAGGTAACTATGAAATGGTAACTAATTACCTGAAAGAATCAGATCTGGAATGCCCTTTGATGTTATGATTACTTGTACACCTACAATGTGATAGGATTGTATGACACTCATCTAAGGATTAATGGCTCTTCTGTATACTTCTGATAATTTTCTTCTCGTTGTGATTCCAAAAGCTGGCCAGAATGTGTTTGAATTCATACAGAAATAATGTTGATATCTAAAATCCATGTTGAACTTCTCTGAAGAAAGGGCAACAATGATTGCAGCTGGGGATTTGCAGGAATTTGTTTCTTTCGGTCGAGACCACTGCAAACTCCACCCTAATGCTTTGAACCTTCAGCTTCGGCAGCTGCAGCCAGCCTCTGAGCTGTGGTCGTCTGATGGTGCTGCTGGCTTGGTGGGATCCCTGCAGGAGGTTATACTCCACGAAAAACAGAAGGTTTTATTAAGATTCCCAGTTTGCTTTTGAAATGTAGAGAGATTCGATCTACTTGTAATTTAAGGCTACCCAGATGCAACTGAGAAATGAGTATGATGCTACTTCTAGGGCATAGAGTAAGATTTGCTAATTTTTATCAAAGCTAAAAATAATGACCTTAATTGTATTATAGTGTCATGGCTGTTTAGACATATAACTCAGGGATTTATAATGAGAGTTGCTATGATTATGGTCCATTTATTTTTTTTTTTCCCAATTCAATCCGAACCTTAAACTTTTATTTTTTTTTATTTTTCGCTAAAAGTATTACAAAGGGTATTACATAAGTGTCCTTTTTTCCCCCCCGCCCTTGACAAGCCCCTGCCCTCCCTTACCCCCCAGTGTCTTATGTCCATTAGTTGTGGTTATATGGATGCATACAAGTCCTTCGGTTGATCTCTTACTCCCCTCCCTCCTGTCCCCCAACCCTCCCTGGCCTTCCCACTGCAGTCCGACAATCAGTTTGAGGCAGCTCTGCCACTGTATTTATTATTGTTCAAAAGTTTGTAATGGTCTTAATTATCCATGAAAGAGTGAGATCATGTGGTATTTTTCCTTCATTGACTGGCTTGTTTCACTTAGCATAATGCTCTCCAGTTCCATCCATGCTGTTGCAAATGGTAAGAGTTCCTTCTTTTTAACAGCAGCATAGTATTCCATCGTGTAGATGTACCACAGTTTTCTAATCCATTCATCTACTGATGGGCACTTAGGCTGTTTCCAGATCTTAGCTATGGTGAATTGTGCTGCTATGAACATCTGGGTGCATATATCCTTTCTGATTGGTGTTTCTGGTTTCTTGGGATATATTCCTAGAAGTGGGATCACAGGGTCAAATGGGAGTTCCATTTCCAATTTTTTGAGGAACCTCCATACTGCCTTCCATAGTGGCTGCACCAGTCTGCATTCCCACCAGCAGTGCACAAGTGTTCCTTTTTCTCCACATCCTCTCCAGCACTTGTCGTTTGTTGATTTGTTGATGATGGCCATTCTGACAGGTGTGAGATGGTACCTCATTGTTGTTTTGATTTTGCATCTCTCGGATGATTAGTGACTTTTGAGCATGTTTTCATATGTCTCTTGGCTTTCTGAATGTCCTCTTTTGAAAGGTGTCTATTTAGATCCTTTTGCCCATTTTTTGATTGGATTGTTTATCTTCTTTTTGTTAAGTTGTATGAGTTCCCTATAAATTTTGGAGATTAGGCCCTTATCAGATATGACGTTGGCAAATATGTTTTCCCACGCAGTGGGTTTTCTTGTTGTTTTGTTGATGGTTTCTTTTGCTGTGCAGAAGCTTTTTATTTTGATGTAGTCCCATTTGTTCATTTTCTCTTTAGTTTCAACTGCCCTAGGAGCTGTATCAGTGAAGAAATTGCTTTGGCATATGTCTGAGATTTTGTTGCCTTTGGATTCTTCTAGAATTTTTATGGTTTCCTGTCGTACATTTAAGTCCTTTATCCATTTTGAGTTTATTCTTGTGTATGGTGTAAGTTGGTGGTCTAGTTTCATTTTCTTGCATATATCTGTCCAATTTTACCAACACCATTTATTGAAGAGACTATCTTGGCTCCATTGTATGTTCATGCCTCCTTTGTCGAAAATTAATTGAGCATATTGGTTCGGGCTAATTTCTGGACTCTCTATTCTATTCCACTGGTCTATATGTCTGTTCTTGTGCCAGTACCAGGCAGTTTTGAGAACAGTGGCTTTGTAATACAGTTTGATATCTGGCATTGAGATCCCACCTACTTTGTTCTTTCTCAGGATCGCTGCAGCTATTCGGGGTCTTTTTTTATTCCAGATGAATTTTTGGAGAGTTCGTTCTAGATCTTTGAAGAAGGCCATTGGTATTTTAATGGGAAGTGCGTTGAATTTATAGATTGCTTTGGGTAGTATGGACATTTTAATGATGTTGATTCTACCAATCCAAGAACATGGTATGTTCTTCCATCTGTTTATGTCTTCCTCTATCTCTTTTTTCAACGTCCTGTAGTTTTCTGAGTAGAGGTCTTTAACCTCTTTAGTTAAGTTTATTCCTAGGTATCTTAATTTTTTTGGTGCGATGGTAAATGGGATTGTTTTTCTAATCTCTCTTTCTGAAAGTTCACTATTGGTGTATAGAAATGCCTCAGATTTCTTGGGGTTAATTTTGTATCCTGCTACATTGCCAAATTCATGTATTAAGTCTAGTAGCTTTTTGATGGAGTCTCTAGGGTTTTGTATGTATAATATCATGTCATCTGCAAATAAGGACAGTTTTACTTCTCTTTTCCAATTTGGGATGCCTTTTATTTCTTCTTCTTGCCTAATTGCAATGGCTAATACTTCCAGTACTATGTTGAACAGGAGTGGTGAGAGTGGGCATCCCTGTCTTGTTCCTGTTCTTAGGGGAAATGGTGTTAGTTTTTGTCCATTGAGTATGATGTTGGCTGTGGGCCTGTCATATATGGCTTTTATTATGTTGAGGTATGATCCTTCTATTCCCACCTTTCTGAGAGTTTTTATCAAAAATGGGTGTTGGATTTTGTCGAATGCTTTTTCTGCATCAATTGATATGACCATGTGGTTTTTTTCTTTCAATTTGTTTATGTGATGTATCACATTTATTGATTTACGGATGTTGTACCATCCTTGCATCTCTGGGATAAATCCTACTTGGTCATGGTGTATGATCCTTCTGATGTACTGCTGGATCCGATTTGCTAAGATTTTGTTGAGGATTTTGGCATCTATGTTCATGAGGGATATTGGCCTGTAATTCTCTTTCATTGTGATGTCTTTACCTGGTTTTGGTATTAAGGTGATGCTGGCTTCATAGAATGAGCTTGGAAGTGTTCCTTCCTCTTGAATTTTTTGTAGTAGTCTGAGGAGGGTAGGTTTTAGTTCTTCCTTGAATGTTTGGTAAAACTCCCCTGTGAAGCCGTCTGGCCCTGGGCTTTTGTTTGCTGGAAGCTTTTTGATGACTGCTTCAATTTCTTCCATAGTTATTGGCCTATTGAGATTTTTAGATTATTCCTGATTGAGTTTTGGAATGTTGTATTTTTCTAGGAATTTGTCCATTTCCTCCAGGTTGTCTAGTTTGTTGGAGTAGAGTTGCCCGTAGTATTGTTTAACAATCATTTGTATTTCTGTGGGGTCTGTTGTTATTTCGCCTCTATCATTTCTGATTTGGTTTATTTGGGACCTCTCTCTTTGCTTCTTGGTGAGCCTGGCTAGGGGTTTGTCAATCTTGTTTATCCTTTCAAAGAACCAGCTCTTGGTTTCATTGATTTTCTGTATTGTTTTTTTGGTCTCTATTTCATTGATTTCTGCTCTAATCTTTATTATCTCCTTCCTTCTGCTCACTCTGGGGTTTTCTTGTTGCTCTCTTTCTAATTCTTTGAATTGTAGAGTTAGGTGATTAACTACCATTTTTTCTTGTTTTTTGAGATAGGCCTGTAGAGCTATAAACTTTCCCTCTCAGGACTGCTTTCATTGTGTCCCAGAGGTTTTGGATTGTTGTGTTTTCATTGTCATTAGTGTCCAGGATGTTTTTAATTTCTTCTTTGATGTCATCGGTAACCCAATCAATCTTTAATAACATGCTATTCAGCTTCCAAGTGTTTGAGTATTTGGGGTTGTTTTTATTGTAGTTTATTTCTAACATTATGCCATCGTGGTCTGAGAAGATGCTTTTTATGATTTCAATCTTCTTGAATTTGTGGAGACTTTGCTTGTGACCCAATATGTGGTCTATTTTTGAATATGTCCCATGAGCACCTGAGAGGAATGTATATTCCGCAACTGTGGGGTAAAGTGTTCTGAAGATGTCAATTAAGTCCATCTGATCTAGTGAGTCATTTAGGATTGCTGTTTCTTTGCTGATTGTTTGTCTAGCGGATTTATCCAGTGATGTCAGTGGTGTATTAAAGTCCCCTACTATGATTGTATTGTTGTCGATCTCTCCCCTGATATCTTCCAGAAGTTTTCTTATGTATGTGGGTGCTCCTGCATTGGGTGCGTATATGTTTACCAGGGTTATATCTTCTTGTTGTATTGATCCCTTTAGTATTATGAAGTGGCCTTCCTTATCTCTGGTTATGGCCTTCACTTTGAGATGTATTTTGTCAGATATAAGTATTGCTACCCCAGCTTTCTTTTCCTTTCCATTTGCGTGAAAGATATTTTTCCATCCCTTCACTTTCAGTCTGTGTGAGTCCCTTCTAATGAGGTGGGTCTCTTGTAGACAGCAGATGTATGGGTCATGTTTTTTTATCCATTCAGCCACTCGATGTCTTTTGGTTGGAGCATTTAGTCCATTTACATTTAAAGTTATTATTGAAAGGTACTTGTTTGTAGCCATTTCTTTTTGTGTGTGTGTGTGGCTGTTTTCTTTCTGAGCTTGATATTTCTTCTTTTTACACCAGTCCCTTTAGCATTTCTTGCATGGCTGGCTTGGTGGTGATAAACTCCCTTAGCCCTTTTTTGTCTGTGAAGCTTCTTATTTCCCCTTCAATTTTGAATGATGGCCTTGCTCATAGAGTATTCTTATATTCAGTCCTTTGCTTTGCATCACTTTGTAGATTTCCGTCCATTCTTTTCTGGCCTGATGTGTTTCTGTTGAGAAATCATTTGATAATCTAATGGGAGATCCCTTGTATGTTACTTTCTGCCTCTCTCTTGCAGCCTGTAAGATTCTCTCTTTATCCTGAACATTTGCCATGGTAATTATGATGTGTCTTGGTGTGGGTCTTTTCGGGTTCACCTTGTTTGGGACTCTCTGGGCTTGTGTGACTTTTTTCTTCCCCACCTCAGGGAAGTTTTCTGATATTATTTCTTCAAATAGGTTTTCTAATCCATGTTCATATTTCTGTTGTTCTGGCACCCCTATTATTCGTATGTTGTTTCGTTTCATGTTGTCCCACAGCTCCCTTAGGCTCTCCTCCTGTCTTTTAATTTTTTTCTCCATTTGCAGTACAGTTTGAGTGTGTTTTGCTTCCTTGTCTTCTAATTCACTAATTCGGTCCTCCGCTTCTCCCAGTCTACTGTTGATACTTTCAATGGTGTTTTTTATTGCAGCTATGTCGCTCTTCATTTCCTCTTGGGACTTACTTAAGTTGTTGATTTTTTCACCTGTTTCTTCTAGCTTCTTGCATACGTAGTTGAGTTTTTCATCTGTTTCTTCTTGCTTCTTGAACATCCGGTGCATGTACTCTAGGAACCTTATTCTGAATTCTTTTTCCGTCATGTTGCATATCTCTGTCTCACTTAGCTGCTTTTCTGGCGAGTCCTCCTTTTCTTTCCTTTGGGGGTTTCTTTGTCTACCCATGTTTGATCTCACTGACATTACTAGTTGTTGAATCGTTCAGTGGCTGGACCCTGGGTGACAGTGGCTGCTCCCTGGGTGGCAGTGGCTCCTCGGTCTGTGGTTGCTCCTTGGGCGGTTGTGGTAGCAGCGGCTCCTCTGTTGATAGCAGGGCCTCTGATGGGTGCTGTTCACAGTTGTGGTGGCTCTTCTGGCTGGTGGAGGGAGGCTTCAGACGCAGCAACTTCGAGGCAAGTCCAACCTTTCCGTGGAGGGGTGTAGGTCTCCCCTTGGCTCTTGCAGTCGTGCTGTTTGCGAATCGCTGCCTCCGGGTCAGTAGCCGCCGGGCTAGTAGCCGATCTCTGGATGCCGGTGAACGCTGCCTGAGATGGCGCGGTCCCGCCGCTGCGCTGGCGCCCAGAGGGCTGTATTGGAATTCTTTACGTTGATAGTTTAAAAAGTATTTAAAAGATTAATATACAGCCAGATCGATCTGTTGAGGTTCTGTGGGTTTTAATACATGAATAGATTTGTGTGACCACTACTATGAAGGAAAGACAGACCATTTTCCTCAGTCGCCTCTTTATCATCACCCCTCCCCCACTCCTAACGCCTGGCCACCACTGTTCTGTTCTCTATCGCCATAGTTTTGTCTTTCTCAGAAGGTCAGATAAATGGCATCATATAACATTCAATCTTTTAGGACTGGCTTCTTTTATTTAGCTCAATGCTTTTACGATTCATTCAAGTTGCTGTGTATCACTAGTTCATTGCTTTTATTGCTAAGTAATATTCCCATGTATGGATGCAGCACAGTTTGTTTATTTACCCTCCTGTTAAAGGAAATTTGGGTTGTTTTCAGTTTATGACAATTCCTGGCACAGAGTTGGGGGTAATCAATAAATGGTCACCGCTATCATGGAGGCTAAGAATGGGGGCCCACATTTCTGTGCACTGTAAGTGATCCCCATAGAGTGTCTTCTTTTTAAACAAACCCTACATTTTGGTTTTTTACTACAATTATTTTCCTGCTTATAAGTCACTGGATGCAATGAGTCAAAATTCATTTCCTTTGGGTCTGTGTGGCTAATTGGGGAGGCAGCCACTTGGTAACATTGTTTCTTTTTTAATTTCTCTCTAAGCATCTCTCCCCAAAGTTAGACCTCCCCCACTCTCCCCAACCTCCCCAAGTCATAAGCAGT
>NW_005877750.1:0-8337 GCF_000147115.1 Myotis lucifugus | reverse complement strand
AACAGATGAAGGGCTGATAGAAGGAAATGAAGTCCTTACCTGGAGGTCTCACAGGTGTGACTGTGGTCTCCCAGGAGGCTACGCCCCGGGGGCTGGAAAGGCTGGCTGGTTACCCAAGATGGCAAAACGCAACCTCCGTTTTTCTTCTTGATCTTTTTCTATTTTACAGATTTTCTCTTCTAATAAGCTATAGTATTCATCCTGAAGAGCAATAACATTAGGCAGTCAAAACTATAAAAAATGATCTGGTTTGTGTGTTCTAAAAAATTAATGAACTTTTTTATTAAGTACACTAACAAAGTAAGTCTTCAACACTCCTAACTAAAAAACCAAAGGCCAAAATTCTTGTTGAACTAGTTACATTACAAGATTTAATAGACAGTAGGTACTAAATGCATGTTACTTTTCTTGCCACAGTTGAACCTCTTGGCTAGTCACTGGTGCTGGCAATAACATAGTATAAGCATAACAAACAGCGCCCACATCGACATGGACATGGACATGGATAAAATGCAGTTTTGTATACCTCATTACCTGTAGTGGTGGATACTACAGTAAACACAGAGAGTTGTGCAGGGACCTAATTTTTTTTTTCCTTTTTCTTTTTTCAGAGAGGAAGGGAGAGGGAGAGAGAGAAAGAAACACCAATGATGAGAGAATCACTGATCAGCCTGCCTCCTACAGGCCCCACACTGGGGATCCAGCCTGCAACCCAGGTATGTGCCCTAACAGGGACCTTCTGGTTCATAGGTCGATGCTCAATCACTGAGCCACACCAAGCAGATGGGACCTAATTTCTTATCTGCTAAGTCTCTCTGGTCAGGCTCCTCAAGGTGATGGGCTTACCCAACTAACATATCCCCATTTCCAGACAAGCCAGCCAGACAGATGCAGTTATATCTACCACAGGTATGTGCAGGCTGGAATAAGTAAGGCAACCTACCCGGCTGTTGGCAGACTCATACATGTCCCCTTCTACTTTCTTAGCGTAGGCCACTATGTTCTCCATGCGGGGATCCTCCAGGGCTGCAGGGTCAGGTGTTGGGAAGATGGCTTGGATGCTAGGAGGACAACATATTCTATCAACCAACTTTCAATACATCAGTATCTTGCCACTTTATATGTGACATGGAAAGAGAAGCTTATCTACCTACAGGGGTGATACACTGTTGAGAGAAATCCCAAATCTCTCTTGCCTAGAATATGAGTACACAAATGAAGTCATTCTCTAGAGACAATACTAACCTGTTGATTTATCTACAAGTCCAAAACAATATTTTGCTATTAGCAATAAATGCTAGGTCATCTCAAGAATAATACAATTTTTAAAAAGTATTTTTTATTGATTTTAGAGAGGAAGGGAGAGGAAGAGAGAGAAAAATCAATGATGATAGAGAATCATTGATGGGCTGCCCCGTACATACCCCACACTGGAGACCAAGCCCACAACCCAGGCATATACCCTGACCGAGAATTGAACAGCAGCCTCCTGGTTCATGGGTTGACGCTCAACCACTGAGCTACACCAGCGGGGCAAGAATAGTATGATTTTGAATTCCTACTTTTAAACTATTTATTACAAATTTTTAAAAATTAAAATAATGAAGAAAACTCCAAGAGAATCATTGGTTAACTTCACCTTCAATTTAATTTAGCTTGCGAAAGTTCACTATTAACTCTGCACGTTCACTGACTATATATATGATGGTACTGTCATGCAATCTGTATTCACTAGGCCCAAATTCCCCCAATTCTCAGGCGTCTCCAGAAACATAATCTTGAGCCATAAATTAGCTTCTGAGCTAATCCCAAACCCCTCATGTATCCCAGAGCTCAGAGTACATATCTAGCTGCACTGGGAGTGTTGGCCTCTGTGACATGGCTTACAGTTCATGCTCCTCTACAGGGTAGAGCTATGAATGCTCTGATGCCCTCACTGGGCATGCAGGGTCTGGGATTCTCTGGCCTGCCAGCAGTGTCTGTGATTCCCTAAAAAGGATGTGAGTCCCTTTAGCTGCTAGGGTACTATCACCTGGAACCACTTAGGAATTAAATCAGATCCTGATAATAAAGTGCAAAACTGTCACAATGCTATCAGCCACAAAATGTTTCTGTCACATGCGAATAATGGGTGAGGTGGGTACATACAGTTTATGCACTAGGTGGCTCCGCATGTCCTGGGTGACATCTTCATGCCAGCCTTTCCGAACGCCAGCTGCTGGTCTATTGCTGAGGGTCCCATTGTTTCCAGAATTTGAGCTGTTCATCGTTGGGCTATGGGAAGAACAAGAACTTCAGCCATCTATGAAAGTGACTCAAATGTGCTTCATTTAAGTGAGGCCTTCAACCATATGAGACTTAAAAAGTTTAAGTTAGGAGAGGCAAGTGGTGAATGGACAACAAAATAGAAACCATGTTTCATCTATTATCTGCTCTACATTTATAATTAAAAGAAAAAGAGCATGCCTCCACCCTAACTATTTTCTCTGCCTCACATTTAGAAAGAATTATGGCGTTTTGTGTGAGTCCCAGCCCACATTCACGTGTGACTATCACACAGGAGCCAATTGAAACATGGGTCTTACTTTGTGGCCCCAAGGGAAGTTGGAAGAGCTGATTCTGAAATCAAGTTTGGTGGCTGCTGATCTGTTGTAATTCCTCCTGCTGGAATGTTAATTGGGTTATTTCCTTTAAAAACAGAAAAGAAATCAAATCCTAAATTATAATATACACTTAAGAGTTCAAGTCACTATACGAATAAGCAATTCTTAATGAGTATCATAACCGACACTATGACAGGAACTCTGCAAGTTATATTTTCAATAACGGTGATTGACTTGTAATACAAGTTCAGTTGCAGACTCCTTCCCACTGTATCATATAATTAAAATAAGACAGTTTTATGGAGGCTGGATGGTATCATAAGTAACTATAAGGTGGTGGAAAAAACCAGAAATGATCCATTTTAGTTTTAGATTTTGATCCTGGCTTTATTAATATCATGCCCTAAACAATTAAACTGACTTGTCACATATGTGTCATCTATTTCTTTTGTATATCAGAAACTAAAACCATAGATACTGAGTGTAGGTGAAAAGCATAAAAGGTCAATTTGTCTACAGTATTCATCTCATAGGATAAAAGAAGTTAACAGTCTTACCCCAAATTAAACCATCAATAGGAATGGAATTAGTAATTAAAAAGGTAAAATCAGGTGATAAAAAAAACAATAAAATAGGTTCTTAATTAAAAGGTGAAAAAAGAATTAAAATAAAATAAAAATGTGCAGTAGTGAAGGTGCTTCAGATCTTCTACTCTTCTTTCTGGGACGCCTTAGTCCTGCCAGGCACTGAGGAGAGTGTTGGATTTCCCTGCGATACACGGTCCCTCCGTGCTGTAAACCACAGTCCTGATTCTAAGGCAGGTTGTATTTGTTTACCAGACTGCCTTTATTTGTCTTTACAGAAGAGTCAGTTCCTGCATCTGAGGCTGTCAGTCCTCTCTATCCGTGGGTTTATTTTCTCTATTGTACTTGAAACTGGTTTGGGAAGTCCTCTGCCCAGAACTGGTTCTTTGTTACTCCCCCGCGTTTCCCAGGCTCCCCCAAAAGAACTTTCCCCCACAGGCTCTGCGAATGACCCCAACTGGGCAATCCCATGCACTGGGTTTAACAATCAAACGCACATTTCTAAGGGGAACTGTAACAACAAGAGCCTGATACATTGTGCGGATTTGCAAGCCTCCACCTTCCAGGTCTGCGCGCAGTCTCCGCGCGCCAACTCGCCCCTGGCCCCAAGCAGCCGGCCAACTGGCAAAATCCGAGGCTGCTTTTTTGCATCCAGTCCCACTATGGTCTTATTTTTAGCGTTCCCTTCTGCCAGCAGCCCTGTGGGACCCCTTCCCCACTCGTGGGTCACGCTGACCCCAATGGTCGTGGACTCTGTGGGGCGCAGATTTCGCTCCGCACGCACGCGGCCCTCTCTCCAACCTGAATTGCAAACCGCACCTTTAGGGGAAGTCTTACCTTCCTCTGAGAAGAAGCAGTGCTCGTCTGAGTTCACACAGTCAGTCGCGCTGCTTGAGATTGTTATGCCCAGATTTCAGGATCCAGCCGAGTCCGATGCAAAAGCAGAGTCTTTATTATTACAAACCTGGGGCTGGCTCCCCTACCCTCCTTACTGACACAGCAGCAGGTGGCAGAGAGAGGGCTAGCCTGGATGGAAGAGGAATTTCATAGGGGGGTGGAGTAAGGGGAGGGGAGGGGACTGTGGGCCCTGCCGATTGGCCAGGCGCAAGTAGGTGTCTCGTTACACAGGATGTGGTCATATCTATGGCATGCAGTTCCCTTGATTGTAGTTTAGAGAAATCCTGGGTATGGCTAGCAAAGGCTTGGGCTTCTGGGAAGAAGCCTTGCCGAGCACACGGCTTTGCCCCAAAATGGAGGATTCCGAGTGTTGTGCCCAGATTTCAGGATCCCCAAGAAACCAACAGGGAGCCAGCAATTCGATGCAAAAGCATAAGAATCTGTATTTCAAGCTAGCTTGAGCTCCCGTCCACCAGACTCACCGACCCATCGGCTAGCCAAGTGGCCAAGAGAGAGCAAACCCTGCCTAGACCGGTTATATAGGGGGGGGTCGGAGTAAGGGGAGGAGAAAGAACTGTGCTCTGCCGCCTGGGTGTGGCTAGCAGAGTAGGACGTAGCCCCTACCCTGGGGCAACCTAGCCCTCGCCCTTTCATTCCCCCCTTTGTCTTGGAACTTCCGGCTCAATCATGAGACGGACTGATTCCACCGTTGCTAGAGGCTCGTACTGGGCATATTTTAACAAATGGTCTGGTGGAGGGGAAAGAAACTATTTTAGTTTTAGCAACTTCTATTGAAATAGGATTTTTCTTCTTAAAATTCCTCCATGGCTATCAAAAAGCCAAATCAAGATTCCTGATGTTTGCATAAACACAACAAGAATGGTAACCGACTACCTTTGCTGGAATCTCATGGTTGAATCTTAATGTGCCCCGTAGGGCCAGGAAGCCGCGCCACCCAGCTGCCATCAGGCCCGCCTGCAGTATCTGCTGAGTTAGGTGAATCCCTCACCTGTAGCAACTCCACCTGAGCCCACGCTCCAGGTTTTAAGGCCCATCTCAGTAGCCCTCCTACTTGTTGCGGCCCAGAGTGTGTGGGGGTTCCGCAGGAATGCAGAGGCATCCCTACTGCTCCCCTTTTACTCTTACCAACCGCCAGTGATGGTAGGGCATCGGCCTGACACTTCAGCGCCAGCCATCTTCAGGGCTTCCAAGCAGAATATCAGGCTTTCTTCGTGGCATTTTTACTGGCTTCAAGTCTTTAGAGCTTAGACAGGGCTCTTTAAAACATGGTATTCCAGTCAAAGTTTTCCGTTAATAAAACCACTATTAGGAACCGGTCTTATTGAATCTATGCAAAGAAACGTATTGCCATGTTAGCATTGCCAAATTTCGGAGGAATTACATAAGAAGAAAGACATACTGATCTACTCTAAGATTTTCTGACTTTTCTTGCCAATTTCTTTTAATTATTGACATTAAACTTTCTTTCTATGCATAATTATGCCTCAGACCTTCTATTCTAAACAGGCTTTTTTCAGACTACCCCTGACATGGGCATGGTCATAAAGGCCTGCAAGCAGTACACAGGCTGCCAACTGTTAGCTGTCTCTCAACAGAGACCAAAACCTGATGGGCACCATTCCTGCCCATTTGGGCACCTGTCCTCTTGGCAGCTAGGCACCCTTTACTTTTGGGGGTCAACTTATATAGTACCCTTCCAGGACAGCCAATATACATTCAAACCTGCAAGAGAATTAAAGGTTAATATAACACATCAATACAATGAAACATAATATAGGCATCATGGCCGCTTTAGGCAGCCACATCTTCTGCTACTAAACATGTGATTCTATAAATTGTCCTTGTCTCTTTGGAGCCATGTCCATGAAGATGCAGGCATTATCTAAGTCTATTTAATGTTACCAGCATCAGGCAGGTCGAGCACGCCGTAGCTTGCTGCTGACCAGACGTGGATGTGATGGACCCAGGTCGCGACATCGTCTATCTTGAGAGCGGTGGGGGTCGTCAGCACCACGGAGTTGGGTGTAGGGACCTTTCCATCGAGGCTCCAGGTGGTGCCTTTTGATGTAGACCCAATCTCCTGGTCTGTGCTGATGAGGAGTTGGGGTTGGGCCAGTCTCCTGGGTGGCGCCGAGGCGCAGCCAAATGTCCTCGTGCGCCCTCTGGAGCCCTCTCAAGAAAAGAGACAATTCTTGCAGCAAGAAAGTCAGGAATGATAGGGGGTGGGGCCTGACCAGCTTCATTCTCGCCTATCTTTACAGATTTCAAGACCCATTGTCTTCCTTTACAGGCAGGGGGAAGGGCTCATTAAGTCTTTGCCTTGAGGAACTGTGAGCCCCATCCTTAAATGTCCCAATCAGACTAGAATTCCAAAGTCCCAACCCAGCACAGAATATCACATAGAAAATCAAAGTTCCCAGTAAACGACAGAGATGCTTATAAACATTAAATAAACATTTACACTTACACCTTTTCAGTGAACAAGTATTTTTACAGCCTTGGGCTCTTGAGTAGATAACAGGAACATCATCCAAGTCCCCTGATGGGGGCCTGACAGGAACAGATGTGGGGGCCTTTCCCACATCCCAGGACAGGATTCTTGATCTATGTCTTATTTAGATAGAAATGGTTTTTATCACAAATAAACAAACAAATCCAAAACCAAGAAAATCGAGGCCAGAAGTACCCTCTGATGTTTTAGGGGTACCAAGGAAGGAGAAGTTAGGCAGTGTCCAGCTCTTCTCACAATCCACCACCAGTGACCAGTTCCAGCTTACTGGCTTACCATTCATTTAACATTTCTTTCCTCCCATCACACCAAAGCCATGCTTTCCAGTTAAAACTTTTAGCCTTAATTTTTAGTTGACATGTAAATAATTAACATTCCTCAGATTGACAATATATTCAAATTCAATAACAAGGATACATATTTAAGCATTAAGGACAGATCAATTTACAGAAGCAGAGACAGCATGCAATCCAAACCACAGCTGTGGGTAAACACGTTATCTAGATCAGTATGAAGCCACAGTTTCTATCTGACTTTAGAAATTGGATTACTACTATCAGTCTCTTTTAAAGACTTTGACTTAACCTTTAATTGTCCTTAGTTTAAGGAAAGCAGAGTTTTCTAGATTTAAGAGATTAGAAAAATGACTTAGCCTTTTTTAAGGAATACGAGCTCTATTGTTGGCCCTTATAAAGCCAACTGCTCAGAAACATTGGTTTATCATACCACTGAAATTATATTAAGACCGTGATTGCTAATTAAGCATTAAAAATATCTTCTTAAAAATAGTATTAAATAAATCCGCGAGGCAAGAACACTTTCTGCCCCATCCACATTTCCGTAGTAAAACTCCGCCTTAAAGCTCCACCCCTGAAATTCCATCCTGCCTCAGTGAGAAGACATTCCTTTTTGGCTAAATCAGAGGGAGGGGCCTTTGCTGTTTCAAGATGGCGGCCCCCAGGGGAGCGGCAGACCATGCGGCCAACATGGCGGCTGTCAAGGCTTGCAGCCCAAAATGGTGGCTGTACCAATAAGCAAAGGTATTTAGTTACCACAATAATATAATTTTTCCCAATTCAATCCAAACATTTCTTTGTCAGGTTCATCTCTGCCATTTTTAAGGCCAAAACAGTCTCGGGTTTTTATTCTGTACTTTCCCTTTACACGTGCACAGAAATCCCAGATGCATTTTAAAACTTTCGTAAAACTTTTACATTTCTAGCTGGGGCGATCTCTATGGGAAGAGACCGGCTCGCATCCAGAGCCGCAGCCGCCCCCGGCCTCCCTCAGGCTCCGCGGGGGACCTTCCCCCGGACCCAACGCCGACGGGGGGCCTCGCTGCTCCCGCCTCCCGTGAGCGACGCGCCGGCCCCGCTCTCCCGAGCTCCACCTGGCTCCACTCATTCGCCACAAGCCCGGGGCCAACGCCGGCCAACGCCGGCCAATGCCGGCCGCTGCCGCCGCCGCCGCCAGGCTCCGCGAACGAGTCCGCGCCCGGCCCGAGCCCCCCAGGGCCGCCCCCCCCAAAAAGGGGCCCGCGCCCTTCTGGGAGCCGGAGGCAGGGCCCCAAGCCTGGGGGGGTTTGGGCTGGCCCGGGTTGCCCCCCCCTCTTTCCCGGGTTTCGGGCCTTTTTCAGGGTCCCCCCCGTTGGGGTCCCGGGTCCCGGGCCTAAACCCCCCGCCCAAAGGGGGGAGAGGAGAGAGTCCTCAAGGTGCGCCCCCCG
>NW_005877749.1:0-8339 GCF_000147115.1 Myotis lucifugus | reverse complement strand
TTGAGATTTAAAAAAACAACATCCTTTTTCAAATGACAGATTGAAATACACTCGCAGTTTGTACTTGCACTTGCCAAGGAAAGTGTCAAAATAGCCTTCAAAGTAATCACACCAAGATGATCAAATCCAAATTCAGTGTGATAATGCTGCTAAAATACTATCTAAACATTTACAAAACAGATATCTGAGGCTAGGATTGTGACTGGCACATCATGATTAAGATTTTATTCTCTATACAGTCTGATGCAGAGCAAAGAGACATCCCGAGGCTCTCACCGAGGTTCTGAACAGAAGAGCCCAGCACGGAGGACCCGGGATGCAGAGGGCTCCCCGGGGAAGCGCGCCCTTCCCCGCATGGCTGTACCAGTAGCCTGGGCCCTGTCACAACGCTCACACTAACCATGCCCTGTCATTTCCAGGGCACTGCTGTCCTTTCTTCTCGTTGCAGAAGCCCAAGAGGAAGAGGTGAGTTTAGTAGGATGGGACATAATCCCAACGAGGTTGTTTGGTTACAGCAACAACAGCGTAACAAAGCACAGTAACCCAGGCCCCCCGCCAAAGTCAACCCAGAGCAGTCCTACCACCCTGGTTAAAAATGGAAAGAATGTTCATACAGGTTAAGGGATAATACACAAACCACAGGCTCCCTATAAGTCACATGGAAAGATCGCACAAGGTACGAGGTACACTAGACAGCCAACACCACCAGTTTAACTTCCCCTCACCCCCGGGAGACCCCCGAACAAGTGCAATGAATGACTCAGCTGCTGTAGTCGAATGACATAATATCTTTTGTGGGATTTTACATTTAGATGATTAAACAATGAATACAACAAGCAAAAGGTTTTAAGAAAAAGAAATGAGGCTTGGGCCCAAGGTTTCAGTTCCATCTATGGAGCTAGCACGTTAGGACCTGCGGAAGAATTTATCCTTGAATCAGGGAAGGAACAGCCATGTGATCTAAAGAAGACACCTGCACAGCTGATGTTCTGCTGGCCCAGGTGCTGGGGGTAGACCTGCTCTCTGTTCTGATTGGTCAGGACCCCAGTCATACCCATCATGAAATATTTGGAATGCCACCATGTGAGACATGCATTGTAAGACAGATCAAGTAGCAGGAATACTCCAATGGAAGGTCACTAAGATAAAGTTGCCAAGCTTAGGTTTCACATGGCCTACCATTTTTGTCACCGGGCTAGAAAAAAGAATGGGTGTATTATAGCAAGTGCATTAACTTTATTCAGAGTAGCATGGTCACAACTGTCATAGGTAATCTCACAATGATTTCTTAGATAGTCAAGATTGAATAATTAAGCCTCATTAATATCTACTTACGGGCTCTGAGATTTGGATTGTTCAGACAACTGGTGAAGCAGGCTCAATACACATACGGGCAATAAACCAGAATTAGAGATAGAGTTATAGGACTACTGCATAAAAGTCAAGAACTAGGCTAATGCTTTCTGATGACAGGAGAAATATTTTAAGAGGTATAGAAAAGGAGATGAGTAGCCCAGAAAGAGGTTAATGACAACAATTTGGGGACAAGTCTGAAACCCACATTGTATATACTACTCAAATACAAGTCTGATACTGATATTATGGAGCAGATCAACCTACTCAGTATAATTATCTAGAATAAGCACCTGTGATTAAACCCAGTGTTGGGCACTCAATACAGACCTGCTTATTATTAGCCGATGGACCCCTGATTGAGATAAAAGAGATGATTGGGATATGGGTTTGTAATTGCTGGACAAAACATCTCATGCAAATTTCAAGGCAATTAGCAAAATTCTACAATGAGACAATAATCTTCTCCAGAGGGATCTTCAAGAAGTTCCCAGTTTCCAGTGTTTTAGACAAAAATAGTCCCATTGGCCCAAATATGCCCTATAACTCAAATGCGCTAGGGTCTTCCATGGCCTGGTCTTAATAAGGCCACATAAGGGGATTCCAGAGACTGGAAAAACAATATATTTCCAATATGACTGCCATGGATTCAATCCAAATTAGTAGGAGGTTTTCTTCATGAGAAAGATTTATCAACAATAATCTCATAACCTCCCGTGATGTACCGGGAGATCGCATGTCGCCTGGTTACTGGCTTCCTGTGGCAGACTCATTGCACACAGGGCTCTCTGCTGGCTGTGAGCCAGGGAGGAGCAGGCAGGGGGCTGCAGGCACCAGGCTGCGTCTCTTGAAGGGTTGTATTAAAATAACTTCTGATTTCATGACCCTTTAGCTCCTCACTGAGCTTATGTGCACATGGACTGCGGTGCCCACTTGGACTCACAATGTGCTAGCCGAGATGTTTGACTTCATTTAAGGGCAACTAGAACCTCTGAATTCTGAAATATACGTTCTGGTGAGACATGTTAGGACTTGAGTTGATCATAATAAACTTTCTATACTAGCGGTTCTCAACCTGTGGGTCGCTACCCCTTTGGGGGTCGAACGACCCTTTCACAGGGGTCGCCTAAGACCATCGGAAAACACATATGTAATTACATATTGTTTTTATGATTAATCACTATGCTTTAATTATGTTCAATTTGTAACAAGGAAAATACATCCTGCATATCAGATATTTACATTACAATTCATAACAGTAGCAAAATTACAGTTATGAAGTAGCAACGAAAATAATTTTATGGTTGGGTGTCACCACAACATGAGGAACTGTATTTAAGGGTCGCGGCATTAGGAAGGTTGAGAACCACTGTTCTAGCCTGACATTTAGACAGCGGCTTCATTCAAATAAGATGGCTCTCTTGCCAAAAATTCATAAAAGTTCCAGGTCTAACTTAATGTTGAGGTTCAAACACTCAGGCTCACATCCTCTCCCTAAAGTACTGAGGTCATGACAATGAACTTTGTTCCAGAGCCTGGACATCTGTTTCGAAGCCATTTGAATGCCACAAAGTGTATTAGCACTAAAACTATACTGAACTTCTTATCCTGCAAGGTCTACTTTGAGAATTTGTAATATAAGAGAATTCTGCTGGGCATCTTTACACATGTGTGCAGATACATGTGTGTGTTTCCATGAGCATCCACCTGTGGACGCCTCAGGTGTGCAGCTCTGCCCTGAGCTTCCTTCCTGGAATCTATGGCTTTCGCCGATTTTTAATATCGATGCTTTGGTCCAGGAGATATGTGAAAAATGAGAAAAAGTGCTACAACCTTGGTTGGTGTTTCTTTTTTTATATCTGTAAGAGTCGTTCTAGACAATCTTGAAAGATGTATATTCTTTAGTTTGTGAAGATAATGCCTCAATTCTGCACATACTATTGAACGCTGTGCACGGAAACAATGCATCTGCTCAGAAAACCTCAGCCAGTTATCTCTGAATTAAATGCAAAGCGGTGTCTCAGTTCATTGTCTTTTTAAAGGCGAGAGGAAAGGAGAGGGCACAGAAGGACAAGCGCAGGAGCGGTTAGTGTCAGAGCAAGGAAAGAAGGGCTGTCCGACCGCGTGGCAGAGTGTAATTGCCACGTTACCTTCTTCTCCTTGGGTGAGACTGTGGCCCCCGGCCTAGTGTCTTTAGCGTGACTGTCAGCCCGGGACTGCTCAGCATGACTGTTTGAATTTACATCCATAAAGGAACACTTCTGGAATGCCTATGGAATTAAAATACTGAGGTTAACAGGATTCTGTGTAGCGAGGAGGAAGGAGGAGACAGGCAGGCAGGGAATCAATCTAGAGTGTGGAGACCACAGCCCTGTCCTGCACGCAGGTCACACCAGGGCCGGAAGGCAGCACCTTGAAAACCTGCTCCCCTTCTGGCCTCAGGCCCACAGAGCTGGTGAGAGGGCAGAGCCTGGTGCCAAGGCCTCCTGATTTCTGGGCCACAGCAAGATAAAAGGACACAGCCCTTGCAGAGAACACCCTTTCTTCCTGTCCAGGGTGAATTTGGTTTGCGCTTAGTAGGGCTTCTTGTTTTGACCTTTCAAAAATATTGACTATGTAAATGAATTAATGAAAAACAACAACAACCAAGAAGCCATCTTTTCTTTCTTTTTTCTTGATTATTTTTTTTTACTAGACTCAATTTATTGAAGCTATAGAAAAAGGGCACAAGATATTAAAAATCCTTAAACCTTTAAATAAAAGTAATGCTTGCCAATTCATTGTTTGAAATAGTAACAGGGACCCCGTGCTCCGAGATGTTCTGAGGCTCACTGAGAAAGTGGTGCTGTTCAGCAACATGGCATTCTGAGTGGCCTCGGAACTGCCTGAGGCCTAGACTTGTTTCTGAAAACTGTCCTGGTTTTAGTAGCCACACCAGCTCATGTGAGCACGGAGCCAGGAGAGGAAGCACAGGCTATGTCTGCAGGGCAGAGGGGAGCGGCAGGGTCATGGTGAGAGCAGGATTAAAAACTACTTATTTAAATGAATCATCTCAAATAATTCATTCATGTTTCCTTAATGTCGAGAACTGTCATCTGGAAATAACGGCAGGCAGAAAGAATAACCCATGCCCTCCCCGAGTGAACGTCTCATCGCTGGTCCAAGTAAGAACGGAGCTGATGCCCAGGACTCTCCCCAGCCGGCTTTCCACTCTCTGCGGACTCCCTGCTCCCGCCGCCCCGGCACCCTCCTTGTTGGCCCGGAGTTGCCCAGGGCTCCGCTCACGAAGGCCACTTGCCATCGCTGTTGGGCTGTGAGACCCTGGACTTCGGAGCCTGTGGTTTCTGACGGTGCCTGTTGACAGGAGCATGAAAGTTGCTCCACAGTTACGCTCCTTGTCCTGTGTGGGGATGAGGGCTGTCTAACCGGAGCCACTGGCCAACTTTCTGAGCAGCGGGTTGGGTCCCTACCCCAGCAGGATGGCTGGGTTTGGTTAAGTTAGGGTTAGAGCACATACTCACCACTAGCACCTAACCACCAATAATACAACAAGAAGCCAGATACACCGCTTTTGTAAAGCTTCCAGGTAAAGAAAGCATCGAAGATACTCAGACTTCAATGGAGGGAAATATTCTCAAGTGATGGGCTCTAAGTGGCTAGAACAAATATATTAATTTTCTTAGGAGGCTAGTGCAGGATTATTCACAAGGCTAACACTCTCCACTTCTTGGCTTGTTAGTAATTGTTCACCGTGTACAGATTTACAATGATCTAGTGCTGTCACCATTTGAATCAAACCAGGCCATGACCCATTCACACCCTAATTTGGGGCCAGATGCTACAATGAATGGCCCCAGGATCTGCCTACACATCTTAGGACATGCACCAATCCCAGCGACAAGTAGACTTGACATGCCAGGGTCAACAGCCTGAGGGTCCTCATTGGATAACTGGGTGATGGATGCCTCCCTGCTCCCAGCTGTTTCATGAGTTGCTAACTTTATAAATCTGTGATTCCTATGAATGAAATTCTCCAGCCATTCTAAAAACCTGTGAGTAATCTGATTGGTGGAGGGGATGTCCCGGTCCAGTCTGTGAGTTTTAGTGAGGCTCAAAAGGCTCATGCATGTGACCATCAACCAGCAGCCCTGTGTTCCCTACAAAATCCAAGCAGCTCCTCTTTAGCGGGCATTACCACGGAAAGCAGAGTAGGACAGCAGCAGTGGAAACGACATGGTTTGAAAGCTCTCCCTATTCCAAATGCAGGATGCAGATCCTCGGGCCTGCACACAACCCTGGGTACACTGGTGAAAAGTAACAGTTTTGGAGCCCCAAGAAAGTTGTGATCTTACCATCTGAAGGACAAAATAATCCTATAATAAGCATGGGTCAAAATGAAATACTCTATGAACAGACTTTGGTCTAAGCATTATGCATATGTCTTCAGTTAGTCAAGTTCTTAGAACGTATATGCAGGGCAGATTCACTTCCACAATTTGAATGTGGGATCAGTTTTGGGTATAGCCCATGCACCCCATCTTTAATCCTAAGAGCAGACTGTGGTAATTAGTTACAAATAAAAATCTAAAAATAAATAACAATTTCTTAAATAGGCAAGGAAAATGATAAATAAGACTATTTGGCTTTTGAGACTATTTGAAAAGATGAAACTGACATTGAATGGGAACCTTGTCTGGAGTGAAGGAGGCCACATGACTCAAGTTCAGTCATTCTAAATATCAAGGCCAAGTTACAGGACCCCGCCTGAAGTAGGGGTTCAGCAGTTCTTATCAAGAGAAACCATGGCCAGTGTTTCTGATTTCCTTTTAAATTATTTTTTTAAGGGAAACAGAGACTATCAACACTGAAAGGAAGAAAAGTAAATTCTACCAGCCAGAGCTAGGAAAGCTTGCAATTGATTTTTTGTGTAAACTTCCTGAGTTGTTCCATGGAATGGTCATTCCTTATACACATCCTAAAGGTGTGCTGAGAGCCCACTGAAGGCCAAGGCCAGCCTTCTCTAGCCAAGGAGTCTGTGAGAGATGTAGGCGGAGTCCCTGATGGGAAGAGCAAGGAGCCACGGTCAGTCACTACATCCACATACCTGGAGTTCTGCCATGATTTTGTCTCCTTCTTCTTCCTCCTCCTCGTCCTTTGAGGAGCAGGTAGTGACTGGAGGTGGGGATGGAGTCCACGCTGAAGCAGGCTCCTCTGCTGGGCACTTTGTGGCTCTAGCCTGCAGGCTTGGTCCGGCATCTTCACTGCTTGCCTATGGAAGATTCAAGGCACAGATGTTGGCTGAACACCCCCAGGTCTGGCAAAAAGAGGGAGCGACCACAGAGGACCTCATCTTCCCTCACTGCCTACTAAACTGACTTCCTAGCTCTTCAAATTGAGTTGAAGGGCTATTTTGTCCACTTGCATTTCGTTTAGGTTTTTGTTCATGTAAGCCACCATTTTGGTGAATGGATTGAAGAATTATAATAAAATTGTAACTCCTCACCATTCAGTGCCTGTAAGAAAGGTCCTCCCATACTATCTTCCCTTGAAACTTGAATTTTACGTTGAACATAAAAGATAAAACATGCCATGTGCCGTGCAAGCTAAAGCTCATTAAGCATCTCTGTGTATGGACGCCCTCAACCATGTTAGCCCATCCCAGTTATCTTTGTAAGGTGGTCTTTCTTTTGCTTCCCTCTGCTACCCTTATTTTCAATCTCAAGATGACCTGCTGGGGAAGTAGCTTATGATTTGCATTTCACATCATTGCAGCTAAAAGTCAAGTAAGGATAAAACTAGTGTTGCTGCATCCAGTCCAGTAACACTGACTGACGTTTTTCCATCTGTGGTACTTCCTGCCCATCTAGTTTTATTTGATTCTCTGCTTCTCTTCTCTGCCTCAGGACTTTCTTTGTTCTAAATGAGAGCAGACATGACCTTGTCTAAGGGAATCGTATGAACCCAGAGACCAGTTTGCCAGGCCTTGACCCATCTGACCTTAGTGGTGTTCTCCTTCCTGCTGGTGTAGACCACGTCGCCAGTCCTGGTGGTGGTGAGCCCGGATCCTGGCAGGTAGCTCCGTCTCGGGGGCGGGGGAGGAGGGGGTGGGGACTTGCCCCCCAACCTGTCCAAGTCCTGCTCGGAGCTTGGAGAGTCTTCTGTAAGACAGTGTGCCACTGCACAATCATCTCCTTTCAAGATGACGCTCAAAAGTCCAGTGTATTCCTATAACCTTGATACATTCTGATGCAAAATTTTCTCTATTCTCTCCATCGTGCAAAAATTAATGTAAAAACCCTGCAGCCTAACTGACTAGAAATCCTGGAAAGATCTTTCACAAGCTAATTAACCCCTCTGCCTTGGATTTCTTGTTTGTTAAATGAGTATTATAACAAGCACCTCTCCACTGGGGTGCCCTGAGGATTAAATGACTTACTATGCATAAAGCACAGTGCTTACTGGCTTATGACAAATGTTATGCAACTATTAGCTGTCATTATTAAACAAAAAGAGCTACTTGGAGAGATGAGCGATCAGACCTAAAGGCAAATGCAGAGCCCTGCATGGTCTCCAAAGCCCCCAACCCCCAGGCGAAAAACAGCCTTCGGAGGAGGCACTGGGCAGGGGTGTGTTAGAGTAGAATATGGCCAAGGAAGGGGCAGAGGGAAACTGGGAAGCACATGGGAACAGAGAACAAAATCACGGGGAAAGTGGGGGCTTTGGTCCTGGTTATGGGCTTGGAAAAGGCTCTTTGCTAAAGAACAGAGACAGCAAATGCAGTAGAGAGAGAATTGTTAGTATTGACATCTACTCAGCCTTCCCCAGGAAAATGCTCAGGAAAACAGCCTCATTGCAAAGCCCTTCCCCAACCTTCCCCACTTCAGCCCTTTACAAACACTGCCCAGCAGTTCTCTAAAGTGGCAGAACCAGAAATTCAGGGTCTGCACTTATAGCTGGGCTTTTCCCAACTCTCTCTAGGGCAGTGA
>NW_005877748.1:0-8340 GCF_000147115.1 Myotis lucifugus | reverse complement strand
ATCCTGTCTAGATAGCATTGCCAACCCAAACCAGCCCCAGGCACCACAGGGATCTTAGAAAATTCCAAGGAAGGCATTCCAAAGTGCAGCAACACCCTGAGTCACAGGGCTCAGAGCAACCTCACTTGCCCAGGTCAAAGGGAAGTACAGGGTGCTGGCCTCAAAGAGGAAACATTCACCCTGGATGGTGAGCTCAGTGGTTAGAGCATTGGCTCTCCTACCAAAAGGTCCTGGTTTTGATTCCCAGTCAAGGACATGTAACTAGGTTGTGGGTTCACTCCCTACCTCGACAGGGCTCGTTCAGGAGGCAACCAGTCAATGTGTCTCTCTCACATCAATGTTTCTGTTCCTTTTTCTCTCTGACTCCCTTCTACTATCTCTGTAAAACAATTGAAAAATATCCTCAGGTAAGGATTATAAAAAGAAGGAGAAAATAAAAAAAGGTCTAGGAGTGAGCATTCAGAAAGCAAGGGACCCAGGAGTCCAAGGCAGAAGCTGTCACACTTCTGACCTCAGGAATTCTGCAGCATTGCTTCTGTCTCATTTATTGGATACAACAGTGTCACTGTAGCCAGAATCAAAGGAAAAAGAATTAGACTCCAAAGTCACAGTGCCGAAGAGCTTGTAGGATGGAAGACATTGTTGCTGCCATCTTTGGAAAATACAATCTGCCACAACCACCATAACTGTAATTCTGTTCCATAGCACTTAGAGTTTTTTACTATAATTACCTATTCACTTTTCTATATTTTCCACCAGATTATCAAATAATTGAATGACTAAACACCAGTTGTGTCCTTCACTCCTCTTGATCCTATTGATAGAGGCAGTTAACAGGAGGAAATGAAAACAAAGAAGGAGAAACAATAAACAAACTCTACTAATTAACAGACAATCAATCACATATTTATGAAATGATTAAAAAGTACCTAGCAACATTGTTTTTTACTCTCTTATGAGAAAAGTCAACTTTTCTGGAGAACTTGTCAAATTCATTGCACAACTATTCAGCTCTTTGCATAATATGCAAACTCTTTAATGCTTAGTTCAATACACTACAATAAGGAGGACATGGGATATAAACATTTGAGCAGAGCAGTATGTATATTCAGGATGCTATTCCTTTCCACTGCCCATGGAGGGGATGCGAGGGCAACCTGGAAGTCAGGGACCCAGCTGCTTTAATTACAAAGGTGAAATTAACAGCTTCAATCTGTGTATCTATTCTCATCCCAGCCAGCTCCAGCTTACAATGTCAGGGAGTGTTCACCCTCAGAAACAGTGTGGTATGTACTTTATGCGTCTGTCATTGTTTGCTAATTGTCAGATGTTGAAAATCCATTCCTGTCATTTTGGATTTGCATGTGTCTTGAAAAAAGGTAAAGGCTGATTTAGTGTGAATGAACATGCCATAAAACATGTCAAACCTTATATCATTTATGTAAATCTTTCATGATTTAAAATTTATCAACTTGCCAATAACAAGTATTCTAGTGTTTAGCTGGATGCAATGGCTAAGGCTGAGAAAGTGCTTTTATTAAAATCCTCCCTCCTGAGACACTTATAAGTTTGGGGGAGGGTAGCATTTGCAATCTTAGTCTACTCTAAATGAATGTTATGCTAGTTGAGAGAGGTGGTAATTTTATAGGGCTTCATCAAGATATCTAAGGGTACATCTGTTGTTCACCGGTGAGATAGGGCATGTTTTGTTATTTGAATTCTGTCTATATCCAAAGAAGTTGGTTTAAAAATTTGTTTAAGTTACTCAAGTAATTGATTAAAATATCACTTATATATTTGTAACTTGTTTTTTTCAAAGTGAGCACTTTTGTAGAACATCACTCAGACAGTAGCTTTCAATTATGAAATAGAGATTTGACAAATCTCTGGTTTGTGAACATGAGGAGGCTAAAAAGCTAATTCCAAGTAACCTTTATATTTGGGGAGCTAGCAATTTGAATCCATGCAAGCCAGCCCAGTGTACATTCTTGATAACTTATAATTAAGTCATTACTTCTTTCCCAGAAACTGGTCTTACAGAACCTGTTACAGAGGCCACAAAACTGTGAACAGTGCACTATCCCAGAGGGAGGGTTATTAACGCTGACGCCAGGCCAGACCATCAGATATGGCCTGGAGACCCCCGACACCTGGGGGCCTTCTTGCAAAGCCCATGAAAAGGACCGGAAGCATAATCCATATTTGCGGGACAAAGACCCCAGAAAGATATAAAAGAGAAGCCCCCTGCATGTTACTTTACTCAGTTTTGGAAAGTTATTCCCTGAGTCTGCTGGCATAAATAAACAGTGTCACTCCTTTTCTCTAAAGCGTTGCTTGGTTTTTCTGTGGTCTTCTGCAACAAACACATGGCACAAAAGCAACTCTGCTTCTAAGTACCAAGTTTTATCCAGCACAACTCATCTAGCCATTAAAAAAACAAGAGCCCTGGCTGGTGTGGCTCAGTTGGTTAGAGTGTCATTCCAATCACTGAAAGGTGGTGGGTTCAATTTTAGGTCAGGGCACATGTTTGATCCCTGGTCAGGGCATGAATGGGATATTTCTCTCTCTCTCTCTTTCCCGTCTCTCTCTAAAACAAATAAAAACATATAATTGGGAGAGGATTAAAAAAACAACCACCATTAGAATTTCAACTGCATATTTCAAAATCCTAAATATTTTGTGGCTAAAAGGCATCACTCTGTGACTCAAGCATTATATTGACCAGGCCCATTTGTTCCAGAAATCGAACCGTGACCTCCTAATTCATGGGTCAACGCAACCACTGGCCAACACTGGCCAGGCTGTTCCAACTTTTAAAAAGAGAAATTCTATGAAAGAAAAAAAACAAACATAAATCCGTCAAATGCTAAGAAGCAACTAATCTCTCATATGCATATGAAAATTTTACTCTTTAAATCTCTATTAAAAATATATAAACTAGTATCATTGATGGTGCAGGGTGAGAATTTCATTTTTAATGCTTGTGACTTATAACAGCATTTTGCTGTACTTTCAGAGTTCTTATTGATGAAAGTTGTCCAGTTCCATTTAGTGAGGCCATTAGCTAATGTCTTACACCTGTCTACAGAGAAGGTGGTTAGCACTTGAGACACTGAGCCTAGCAAGGTCCGTATTCACTTTTGATGACATAGAAAGCAGTCTTCTGCCTAGTTTATATTAAGGTTGCAGAAGAAAAAAGTATCCAAAGCAGTTCTTTCACCTGAGAGCCACAAAGACTACCATTAGAAATGTATTATGTGGGATAAATCGTTCTTTTCTAATATGTTTTTCTATGTAATTACCACCATACAAAACAAAGATACTGCATTGAGGACACATCTTGTAAATTCAGAACAATACTATTTTCTGCTTCCACTCTCAGCCCCTCCCAGTACAATTTTTCAGAAAGATAATGAATGTTGCTATTGAAAGTGATGAAACCACACAATATATAACATGACCATCTATAATATTCAGTAATTAGTTTAATATTTTTAATTTATATCTTGTTGACTGTCTCACATAACTAAATTCTCCATAGCACTTGCCTCAAATCTTTTCTGGGTAATGGCAATAGTTATACAACCTTGTAAATATAAGCCAATGAATTGTACACACTGTAAAATTGTGAATTTTTGATATGCATATTTTATCTTATTTTTTATAAAGAGAAAGAGGTAGGACCCCAAGATATAGATCAGCAAATAGGTCAGTAATTTTTTAGGACACCTAAAAATATTTCAATGCATATTCCACAATATTTCTCTTAGAGTCTCTGATACAGCAGTCCTGGCAGATGCCCAGTGTGCATGTTAGCAAATGCTGGAGGTGATCCTGATGTAGGTGATCTGGTCAAGCATAAGAACTGGAGTGTTAAGAGGGAAGGAACAAGGAATGAATTCTAGGGGACACCACTCTCACTTATAAGGTAATCTGTGCTTATGAATTCCTGATGCTTATTGATTAACTAGAGGCCCGATGCACAAAATTTATGAAAGGGGCTCAGCCCTTGCAGCCATGGCTTTGTCCGGAAGGTCAGTCTGGATGGTCATTCTGCTGTTCAGTCTAATTAGCATATTATCTCTTTATTATATAGGACTAGAGGCCCGGTGCACAAAAATTTGTGCACTGGGTGGGGGGGGGGGTCCCCCAGCCCGGCCTGTGCCCTCTCCCAGTCAGGGAAACCTCGGGAGATAATGACCTGCTGGCTTAGGCCTGCTCCTGGGTGGCAGAGGGCAGGCCCAATCCCTAAGTGCAGCCCCTGGTCAGGCTCAGAGCAGGGCCGATTGGGGAGTTGGGGAGCCACCCCATCATGCACAGAGCAGGGCGGATTGGGAGGTTGCAATGCCACCCTCAGTCACGCTCAGGGTAGACTGATTGGGGGGTTGGGGCACCGCCCCCTGTTACACTCAAGGCAGGGTCAATGGGGAGGTTGCGGCGCCACCCCCTGTCACGCACAGAGCAGGGCCAATCAGGGGGTTAGGGCGCTGCCCCCTGTCACTCCCAGAGCAGGGCCCATCAGGGGGTTGGGGCGTTGTCCCCTGTCACTAACAGAGCAGGGTCCATCAGGGGGGTTGGGGCGCTGCCCCCTGTCACTCACAGAGCAGGGCCCATCAGGGGGTTGAGGAGCTCCCCCCTGTCACTCACAGAGTAGGGCCGATAGGGGAGCTGGGGCACCACCCCCTGTCACACACAGAGCAGGGCGGATTAGGGGGTTGGGGCGCTGCACCCTGTCACACTCAGGGCAGGGCCAATGGGGAGGTTATGGCTCTACCCTATCACACACAGAGCAAGACCCATGGAGGGGGGTTGGGACACCACCCTCTATTACCCACAGAGCAGGGCCGATCAGGGAGTTGGGGCGCCGCCACTGTCACATTCAGGCCAGGGCTGATGGAGAAGTTATGGTTCTACCCTGTCACACACAGAGCAGGGCCGATCAGGGGGTTGGGGAGCTCCCCCCTATCAAGCACAGAGCAGGGCTGATCAGGGGGTTGGTGCGCTGCACCCTGTCACACACAGAGCTGCAGGGCAATCGGGGGATTGGGGAGCTCCCCCACATCAGGCACAGAGCAGGGCTGATCAGGGGGTTTGGGCGCTGCCCCCTGTCACGCTAATCCCGGTGCCGGGAGCCTTGTTGCTCCGCTGATCCCGGTGCCGGGAGGCATATTACCCTTTTACTATCTAGAATAGAGGCCTGGTGCATGGGTAGGGCCGGCTGGTTTGCCCTGAAGGGTGTCCTGGATCAGGGTGGGGGTCCCCACTGGGGTTCCTGGCCAGGCTGGCTGAGGGGCTGAGGGCTGTTTTCCCGCTGGCAGTTGACTAAAAGCTCCCAACCGCTCCTTGTTTTCTTTTTTTTTTTTTTTATTCTGGGCCAGCTTTAGCTCTGAGGCCTCGCTGCTGAAAACATGGATACAATGTTGCAGTCCGGGGCTGACTGACAGCCGGTTTTGTTTAGCTTCTTATTTGCAACATAGTAATAGTTGCTTAGAGTTGCAGCTGAGAGGCCGGCAAGTTAGGCGGGGAACGTTGGAGTCCGCAGTCACTGGAGTAAGCAAGCCTCCCTGCTCGCTTCAGTGCATGGCTGCCAGCCGCCATCTTGGCTGACAGTTAATTTGCATAAGGATACGCTGATTAGCCAATGGGAAGGGTAGCGGTCGTACGCCAATTACCATGTTTCTCTTTTATTAGTGTAGATAGGATTTCATTGTCAAGTAGACTGTTTACTTTGACTATCAGGGGTAGAATGTTTATATTTTAGAAAAGAGTCTATTAGGAGGGTTATTTTAATTCAAAATAAGTGACGTTCATGAGAAATTTTAAACATCAAATCAGGTTAATGGAGAAGATATGTGTTGGCATATAGACTTTTATTTTCCCCCTCAAAACATACCCCATAGGTGACTTCCTACTTTCCCATGCCTAGGGCTAGCTTTATCTTATATAATAAAGAGCTAATATGGTAATTAGACCGGGCATTGGAACAACCTTCCGGAATGACCAGTGGGCTGGGGGCAGGGCCGTGGTGCCACGAGGCAGCCGCCACCCTCTGTGGGGCAATCAATGCAGAAGGAGGAGACTCTGCTATCTATTGCCCCGCAGAGGGAGGCAGCAGCCAAGGCTGCAAGAGCCAAGCTCCTTGCATGAATTTCATGTATCAGGCCTCTAGTTATCTTATCTTAGCCTTCTGAGGTCTCAAAGACACAGAATGACTCGAAAGCTTTTATTATGTAACTGAAAAATCATTACATGCTTCCTAGACTTTGGCATGGTCTTCATTGCCTGAAAAAGACAAAATTAATAATTTTTACAGATTAATATGCACCAGGCCTGGAAGATTTGAATCTAGTAACAAGACTTTCAGTAAAGACTTGGTTTGGATAAATGGGGTTATTTGAATTATATGTTAAGTAAAGTTGTCTTAAGAGACATTTAAACAGTAATAGAACTGCTTTGTTCTTATTCTTTTGCCATGTAGGTGAATTTTAATTTACTCTTTAATGTCATTACAAAAGTAAGGAAGAATAATACATATTCCTGCTAATGCTAATATTAGGTCCATTAAGTTATCAATTATATTTCTGGAGTATATTTAAATAGTTGCTAGCTTGCTTATATATAGTAAAGATATAATTTCATGTAATAAGTGTAACAGTACTTGATATAAAACTGGAACATAACATATTACCTTTATAAAACACAGTCCACTAGAGTAGTTTGCCCTTTGATGTTCCAATTTCAGAAAGACAAAGCTTACACCTTCTGAAAAGTACTGAAACCTAACGTTGAACCAAAAAGACCAATATTTCAGCACAAAATTCTGTTAACCATGTTAGTTTTGTTCAATATTTTAAAAGAACTGGGTGTAGTCATTTATTAAAATTCATTCAGGATGGACATTTTTAATATTATCTACTCGCACTCTTTGCTGTGTTGTTTCCCTACTCACCTTCCTCCTTGCTGTTAACTACCCCAGTGAATATTGATCCCACAGTTTGAAATCACATAGTGAGCCTGGACCTCTTCCTTTGCTCTCTTTAGCTAGACTGCAGCACTGAGTCCTGTCCATTATCCCCTTTTCAGAATAAGTGCTAAACTACTAAAATTCCAAACATCAGCATTGTGAGCCTGGATTTGAACCCTTATCAGTCATGATTAAAATACATACTCCTGGAATGCATATGGTACTTGATGCTTTTTAGAGTCATTCATTCAAGCAATAGTGATTGGGTGACCCTACTAAGATGTATTTTAAGTGCTGTGATGAATATAAAATTTGAAACAATAAAAGGAAGAGTAGTTATTCCTACTGATGTGGAGAGAGGGGTACCTGAACAGTTATACCAGGAAAAAAAAACATTGGTGAATATTAAAAATAAAAAGCAATATTTTGTCTGGTAAACAAAGAGGGTCCATCAATTAGGGGTGCCATCAGATGAGGTCTGAAAGGCCAGCAAAAGCCAGGTTACGGGAGCCAGTCCTCAATACTCAGGATGCATATATGAGTTTTATAACTTTAGCAATCTTCATGAAGCACTCTTTACTGGTAAAATGTAAGGAGAGGGCCCTCTTTCAAAGTCTTAAAAAACCTCATCCTAAGTAGAGTCCTGGTCACTTTTTAGCAATCCCAAGACCAACTCATCAGCTTTCTGAGATTCAGTCAGACAGCACCTGGGATCCTCAATCTATTATTCACAAATTTTGCCAAACATAATTGAAGCCAAATATGTCTAATTCTTCTATACCCTCAACATTCTTGATCACATTTCCTACCTGCTCTGTACTTTATCTCTCTCATATCCTTGCACTATTTTTCTTTAATACAATTTTATTATGAAAAAAAATATATGTGTTTATTGTAGACAACTTAGAAAACATTTTCAAAGTAGAATGAATAAAGCAAAAGTCATCCACGGGAATACCAACATCCAACTATATACAGACTAGAGGCCTGGTGCACAAAAATTTGTGCACTGGGGGGGGGTCCGGACCAGCCTGTGCCCTCTTGCAGTCTGGGACCCTTCGGGGGATGTCCACCTGCTGGATTAGGCCCACTTCATCAGGGATCATGCCTAAGCTGGCAATCAGACATCCCTCTGGTAGCCTAGGAGCCCTCGGGGGATGTCCACTTGCCAGTGGGGAGCAGGCCTAAGCTGCAGTCGGGCATCCTGCTGAGGAGGTGGGAGAGGCTCCCGCCACCACTGCTATGCTGGCAGCCATCAGCCTGGCTTGTGGCTGAGCAGAGCTCCCCCATGTGGGAGCACACTGACCACCAGAGGGCAGCTCCTGCATTGAGCGTCATGCCCCCTGGTGGTCAGTGTGTGTCATAGTGACCAGTCA